>NW_027305498.1:993703-1252642 GCF_039555335.1 Amphiura filiformis
CGTGTAGATGTTTTCTTTCAGTGCCAATCATTTACCATCATAGTGCATGGCCGATACTTTTATTAATCATCAGTGTTACTAACATGTATAATGTTCAGTCTGGTTCAATTCATGTTTCCAGGAATTAAGTCATTACATTTCAAAATAAGTACAGATTATTGAATTTATTAAAATTACATGTGTATCATTAAAGTTTTTCCTCGGGTGGATTAAACTCGTATGTTTTTCATGAGAGTTTAATCAATGCGTCATGTTAGAATGACATATATTTCAAAAGTATGTTACTGTATTATTGAAATATCTTAATAGTAATGGAATTCAGATTTGTTTAAATATGATGAAATGTTTGACAACATAATACAGAGTAAATGTGCCAGATACAGTTAGGCTAATTGAAATGTTCCTCAAATACGTTTCGGGTGAATTGTGTTTAGTACTTCTCCCTATGCAGTCAATGGAACAGGGAAGTTGTACTATATCGCTGAGCGAAAGTGATTGGTTTCTAGCCAATGAGGTAGATTGCTTTTTGTTGCATTTGGGTAAAGCGCGCTACCTTTTTGGTCAAATACTAATCGCTTGTCGCTCAGCGATGGAATATAAATCCAGCTTTACGCGGTCCGTGTGTTCAAACGTGCGTTCATACGTGCATATGATATCACTAGTCACCAATCCACCCTGGATTGTGCTCTTTCGTCTGGGACCGGGAACCAACGCTTGTGCTTGCCACAGGAGGGCTACAAACACGATATTTAGCGGTCTAGGGCTATGTGTTATGCCTAATTGTATTCAGAATGCTTTTAATTTTGACTATGAACCAGAAAACGTATCGCTTATAATTGATAATATTTACAATATCTTTGACTTGCTTTACTGGGGAAATAAGCAACTTCGCTCCGGCATACGAGTGATTTGTTCAAAATCACTCTCCTATGACGGAGAGAGTTCGCTTATTTTCCCAGTATTGACGAGTCTGTACGTACGAAATGAACGCGCGGACAACGTAGAAAATCTAAACAAATTGTCCGTTTTACAATATAAAGCCACCTACCTTGCTTGCATATCTTTACAAAATATCGAAATTCCAACCTTTTGTATTATTATGAATTGCTATTTATCCACAAAATTAAAAATCAAATAAAGGATCTGATACTAACAGATAATATATGTATGGTATTTCTGCAGTGACTTGCCAATTACATTGTTTAAATGGAGGCTTCTGTCAAACACCTGAAAGCTGTAGATGTCGATCTGGATATACGGGGAACACATGTGCCATAGGTAAGTTATCATATTGGTTTCTGAATTGCTTTCACTATAACACCGGGCTATAATATTTAAAACCCAATACAACAGACGATATATTAATACAGCAGCCGCTATGTGGTGGCGTATTTCTCTTGTCCATTCGGTATCGCAAAAGCTACAGTCGATGAATCGTAATCGATTTGAAGTCGTTATAGCATGCTTGGCAACAAATTGATACAGTTTTATAGTCAGCTTAAGAGCGACGCAATTTCTATAGCATCAACTGGTAGCGTTTGCGTTATCGCTACCAGCGTTTAATAGTAATACTCTTTGGTGCTTTTTTCAGTCGGCAATAACAAAAGTTATATTTCATTTTCATATTTATTAGCAATATGTGAACCACATTGCCGCAACGGAGGTGTATGTATCAGACCTGGTCACTGTCTATGTCCACGTGGATTCAGCGGGAAATCATGTGAAAAAGGTAAGATACAGAATTAGATATTCGCACCTACACGCGGTATGTGATGCATCAATGAGCGTGACGACGCTTGGATGTGATTTAGGAGTGCCGATTGGTTACAACGGTTGAAATACGTGAATTGCGATAATATGCCCGGGGGGTACTCAAGTTTGGTTTTAGTAGGGACGTGCCGCTAAGATTTTGGAAGTAGACCCATAAATATACCAATTTTTCAAGAAATTTGGACCCATTGATATACCAAAAGTCAAAATTTTCGGCCGAATTTACCCAAAATTGTCTTAGTTTTTACAAATGTTCCCAACATTTTGGGAAAATTTTGGCTAGATTAAGGAAAAATTGGGCTGTTTTCCGAAAAAATTGAGAAAACTTTGAAAAAAGGACCCATTCATATACCAAAATAGGCTTTGAAAAAGGGGTCATTGATGTACCAGAAGGCTGAAAATGCTACCCATGTTGGCGGCACGTCCCCGTATGGTCATTTGTACTGGGTAACCCCCCCCCGGGATAATATGTATGCGTGGGAGTGTATGCTTCCGTATCCGGAGGGTCATCAAACAACGTCACATGAAATAGCTAATCTAATATTTTGTTAATTTATTGAACGCCATTAATGGTATAAAGTGCCGCTCATGGGTGGCGTGCCTTATTGTACAACCTAGCCAAAGATAGATAAGAAGACACTGAGAGAAAGAGCAGTATACGTCGGATTCCAAAACTGGAGATGGCCCCACAGGTCCACGGGTCTCGAGTCCTCCGACTGCTCAAAAAACTACATTTTCAATAATTGCAGCTTACAATCGTACACCCTATCCATTCCACAATAAGCCATCGCAGCCAGTAACATTGCTATGTACTTTTGTTTTGAATGTATAGGGCAGTGCTCAATTCCATGTCAGAACGGTGGTAAATGCGTTCGTCATAATATGTGTCGATGTCCTAAAGGCTATACGGGACGGAGATGTGAATTACGTAAGTTGGGTATAATCAGTTTTGGTAAGAACTAGTATATCTTTAAAAAAAACAGCTAAATAAAAGACGGGGACTGACCGCTAGTCCTAAGTTTCGCTCTAGTCCGAAAATAAAAAGGGTTCGCTAGTCAAAAGTTAGGGATTCATGAGCGAACTTTCGGAATAGCAAACTAGGACTAGCAAACAAAATGGACTGTGTCCAAGGAATAATGAATATAGATCATGGAACACCTGAAATTTACATAAACAAGAACAACAACAGCAGAGACCACACGTCGAGATGTCAATTTGTTTTTCATTTAATTATGTGGTTGATTTGGGGTGTAATTGTTTTCAGGTTTATTGGGGGCATTGTATTTTGGGTCGAATTTGGATATGTTTGTAAGGAACCTCAGCCGCACATCTCTACAATGCCCAACCATTCCAAACTGAAAACCACACCACTAGACGTATTTTGAACATATGATGACATACATGTATAATATAATGAGCGTGTCCTAATCATGCAATATCCCGTGGACTTTTAGTCTAAACTTCTTAACGTCATCAATAAACGCTGTGGTGCGAATTACGATACCATTTGTTAATAAATTAAAACTTGATTGCACGTGTATCAATTGAATTTCCAGCCTCCTGTGAGCACAGCTGTCAAAATGGTGGCCGATGTGTCCAACCAAATCGATGTTCGTGTCCGTCAGGCTACAGGGGCCGAAGGTGTCATAAAGGTATTGATGTATTCTGTATTATAAGTTGTTTTAGATAGTTTTTCAACAGCTAGTTACACCAATATAGTGACAATACATGTTATAGGTCTGCCATAAGCAACACAATCTTATGACTGTCATAGTTTGGTATTATGTGTAAAGACCCATAATTTCAGTGATCCCAGCGCAAGTGTAAAAAAATTAAAATTGTTTATAAATTGCTTAAAATTGTCATTTGGGATTTTTGAAATTACAAATTTAGCACAAAAAAAACCGAAGAAATTTGTCAAGATAACAGCAGTACTGACGAAATTGAAGCCCCATTCAAATACACATAGATTTATATTTAGATACTATCAGTATCTAAATTACAGATTCGTGTAAAATGTCTTATTTTGTCTTAAATACACGGCTTTCGGCTGAACCACTAACAGGCTATGTTAGCACATCTATGACAATGGCAAAGGTACCAAAATCTTAATTTTGATGATTCTTACAATCGTCTGGATGATCGCGTCCGTTTTTGAATAATGGTCATTATTTAAAGGGGGAGGGGTAATTACTTTTTTGTTTACATCTTCACTATAGAAAATTTAATGTAAGTAATTTGCTAATAACTCTAAAATGTGTTGTTTCTTTAAAAACTACAGTAAATATCCCTCTGCATTTCAATCATGCTCCCCAGGTGCTACCATAAAAATGCCATAAGAATGCCATAAGAAAATAGTATAATTTATGTTATCTGTTATTCCAATTTTCAAGCGGTATGTGTGTCTGGATGTCGTAATGGTGGCAAGTGTATCAGACCTAATGTATGTACATGCAAACCAGGTTATGGAGGATCTAGCTGTCAGACACGTAAGTTTACTATTCATCTTCTTTTCTTATTTGTATCTGACATATACCTTTAGTAAAGTATATACGTACATTACGTACACTACTAATACATAGCAACATTGCGTTTACCAAAATAACATAAGCAAAAATACAAAATTCCAAACAAGTGTGTTTTAAGAGTTTTTGTTCATGTTGCATGTAGCAACAGCAACAAGAAACCAGCGTTCGCCATCAACAGTTGACTTTGTGAATGGCAAGACGCGAAGGATCATTTGAAGAGCTGAGCGGACGAGTAGACAGAGAATATAGAGGAACATTTGAGCAATAAAACTCAAAATAAATCCCTCTTTCGGGATGACTAACTTTTGGCGTATTCCAAAGTCTCCTTCGTTTGGATGACTGCGCACTTTTGGCGTTACCCAAAGTCCCCTATATTCAGCGTCCGAATGTATAGCATCTTCGCTATAAATCCAATTTGACATATTTCAAGTTCTCGTCTTTGCGATTACGTTGCTGTGCTAATGCTTACAGCGTGTTGTCTTCCAATTTTTATACAAACTATCAAGTGACATTATCATTTTCTAATATTAGATTCCTACACTAAGATATAATGCACTACTTATTTCTTGGACTTTGAGATTTTCCCGGCAGGAATACACTTCATGACTGATGACATTTGTTACTTTCTGTTCTTTCTGAAACATTTCTGTGTTTCTACAGCAATATGCAGGAGATCATGTATGTATGGAGGTCGCTGTACAGGACCAAATCGATGTACATGCCCACGTGGATTCGCGGGAAGATATTGTGAAATAAGAACACCATCTAACAGAAGGTTAGTTGATCACTCTTTTGTTCTTGACCTTTCAGATCGGTTATACATTTTTACTCGGTCACAATGCCGTAACATTTGTATCATTATTTGAGCTGATAACACACGATCATACCCGAAAATTTAAAGTTTCAACAACACCCGTGTTCTTGATGACCTTCTAAATATTGGCACTTCTCCACCGTGCCCGGGACACTCGATACTAAGATGCTCTATATATATTGTAAAGTCTGTACCATGTAAATATGTTTTGTAAAATCGTACAAACCTTTGTGTACTTTCTCTTGAACTCCGTTGGGTCTCTTAGTTGGGTTTCTTAGAAATAACACTCCAACAAATTGCCATTTAGAATGTAATGCATTTTACATTGCATATTGTATTTGAAGACACATTGAGAACAGCCAGTGTTTTTATGCGAATGTTTCAAATGTTTTAATGTCTATTAACTGGCCAGATATTGTCCTTTTATTTGCTTATCTGGACGTAGTGTTTATGAAAATCTCCCGGGAAAATCTGAAATTCATTTCCCATGTCATATGCGTAGTTTTGAGATTGGAATAATAATAATAATAATAATAAGCATAATACTAAATAACAATGAATGATGATAAATTATGAGATATAAGTAGTTCGAGGACGTAAAGTCTTCCGATTCAAGAACCGATAACTTTGGAGGTATTTTGACCCTAATTCTCAAAAGAATATATACCAAGAATAACTTTTTTTAAGGTTTTTGACATGCACTAAAAAATATTTACTCAGTAAACAATTGATTGATTGCTAATCGAATTTATTTCTTTTAATATTATTACCTCATGTAGGTACTCCCGGGATGTAGAAACTTATTCATGACATTGACATGCGCACATTCCAGACAGCGATGGATTGCAGCAGTGAGATTGGGAAGATGCGTGAGCATGGAACCTAAGAACAGAATACGAGGTTGAAATATCAAGCGTTTTGAGCTGTGTGACGAGGTTCGTGTCCGAAGATACAACTCCGTGCCATTTTTTACGGACATACAAAAACATGGGAATTATATGTGTTCAATGGGACCTTTTAAAAGTTATGCAAATATAAGCACTTTTGTCAATGTAAGTCAAACTATTTAAACATGACTATATCTGTTATAGTTCCAGGGAGTATCAGACGAAATTGTGAATATTGGTATGGTTTTGTAATTATTTTTAATGGTTTTGATTATGAAATAATTTATACATATCTGAAACATTTTATTTATGTTTTATTTGTTACTAAAATCTAGTACCCGCGTACTAAAACTATGAATCTGAACAATTATGTAAACCAGATCGTCAATAACAGTTAGACAATGAACAGTACGTTTCAGATTGAACCATTTTTTTATCAAAGGCTCACGACTTTTACTCAGGGCATTGTGTCAAAAGAACTGTAAAGTGACCTTTAGATTTCTATTTTACATTGGGAAAGCAGACTAACTTTTCTTAAACAAGTGCGACAACTAGTCATTCGAAGCTAACGTTGATAACTATACGTCGTTCAACTGCAACAAGTTGATTCTTTTTCAAGCTAAAATGGTCAAATATGAGGTTAATTTGGTCAAAAACGTAACATTGAGATCTTTATTGAATTGACTATTCCTTGTTGAATTTGGAGGGGTGGGGAAATTTATTCCCCAATTGATATGAATGTAAATAAAGAATGTAACATAAATAATAATGATATAATTATTTATCTATACTGTTTATAAATACCAATATAGATCATCAATTGACCTCCGCTTGTTCGAAATTCTACTTGCTCGACAAATCCTACTGCTCTATACCCTTAACACTTACAGTCATAAGTAATCGGGTCTTTGTTGTTGTTGATTGGCTCAAGAGGTTATCATCTTGTCGAGCATCAAACGGAATGTCGAACAAGCGGAGGAATACGAGATGATCACAAAGGAGATTGGGGCATTGATTTCTTGTAAAAACATGTATATTATTATAACCTAAGCAATTTGATGTACATATCATTCGGTCAAATCTACTTATGTGTAAAAAGTTATGTGCCTTGGAAGGATTTAGAATGCAGTTTGTGACAATTGTTAGAGCAGATTAGAGAATAAGTAGCAAACTCAATCTGAACTCCTCAACAAAAGTTATCGTGTTGCATATCAGTGAAAAAGCAATTTATTCCCCTGTACAAATACGCCACATTTTAAACAGTCACTTTTTTCACGGCTGAGTACATACAGTAAGCCAAAGAATTAGGGTACTAGTTGTGTTCACCCCTGTATATCCCAAATAAAGACACATATGTCAAAATTAAAACAAGCAGTCAATACCTGTACTCTTTAGCTCGGATTTTTCAGACCTTATGTGTTGCAATTGGTTGAGAATTAAAGAAACGGTGATCTAAAACCTAATGAAAAAACGAAATCAAAAGTTGCACTTTTGTCTTCTAATCAGTGAAAGCACGACGCTAGTTTTAACGTGCTAATCAATGGAAACGCGGCGCTAGTTCTCTTGTTCACGAACGGTTGAGGTCTTAAATTCGAGCTAAAAGATGCAGCTATTGGCTGCAGGTTCCAATTATGACATATATGTCTCTGTTTAGGATATACAGGAGGTGAACATAACTGGTACCTTATTTTTTGTGAATGTAGTGGGTCTCAAACAGAATGTGCCACTTTACCATTATTCTGTGATCATTCTAGTCACTAACCTCAATAGCGGGTGGAAAAACCATACGCAACCACAACAGCCAGACCCCTCCCCCTCAGTCACGCTGCGCACCAGCCTGGTTACACATTGGATTGGGATGGCATTCCATTCTTCAACCAAGATTCGTCGCAGGCCATTCAATGTGGTTGCATTGGCTACCCTGGCATGCATAGCACGACGAATCTGGCCCCACAAGTATTCTTTAGTTAGTCCTTGACTACCTGGCCCTGTAGGGGCGAGCGTTGTCATCTTAGAGGATTGCATTAGGTCCCAAATTGTGAAGATATGGGAGCTTGTGGAATTGCAGTTTGCGGCACACAGAACAATGGTCAATACACATTTGTGACCGTCCACGGCGAATGAGCCGTAAATTCCTCCCCGGTCAATTTTGTTTTATTTCATGTTTAAAAATAAACATCATAAACTTAAAAATGGTATATCATTTGACTTCAAACGATATCCAGAAGCGGGGTTATGGTTTGTTAAACTTTGCTCCTTCAACAAAATTATAGCTTTTTACGTTTTTACATGTGTCTCTTTTTCCACATTGCTGGCAATAAATATCAAACAGTCATAATTGGCGGTCATTTCAAATCATCCCCAAGTTCTCTCATTGTTAATTGTTGGCTATGCAGACCAGAGCTATTAAAAGTTCTATAGGCATCTAAGGTAGAAGCTTATTATCCACTTCAACAATAGGATTATTGATTAGTTTTTGACTATCAAAATGAGACGGATGTCGTGCCAGCTTAAGTTACTGATGAATATGACCTTCGTACACATTTTACACCGTAATTCAGAATACAATTTAGGGAATTTACGGCTCATTTGTGCTGCCGGGTCACATTTTGTTTGACACCCCACTACACTCAAAAGACGTGTACTCAGCCGTGAAAAAGGCGATGGTCTCAAATGTGGTGTTATTGTAACGGGGAATAAATTAGCTATCCGTTGATATGCAACACGATATGAACATGTCACAAATAATCTGAGATAAGATTTCCCGTAAGATCTATGCTTAAATAAACTTTCCTAACTTTTGTTGAGGAGCTAAGATTATTTTTGTTGTCTCCAACCATGCAAGCTAATTTGGACTTTGCAGTTAAGTTTCAAAATTAGATATTCAACCATCAAAGGGAAAAGTATCACTTACTTTACACCCAAATAATGTGTCAGAGAGGGAGTAAAAAGTAAATATTGGGTGAGGCCAATTTATTTATATTCCTTTACACATAAAATGGTTCAAAAAGAGCAAGATATGTTTTGTTTTACATCAACCTTGCTACCTATTAATCCCCCGAACATAAATTATTTAATATTCATGGACCATAGCAGGTCACATTATTGTGAATATAGTGCATTCACGTAACGCCTTTTGACAAATCACAGTGCCAATCAATAATATGGTAATATGGTTTTCATTAAAGGGAGGCACCAATAATGCAATCATGTGAGTGTGTTTGTTTTGAAAATGAAAAAACTCAACTCACACAGTACAATTAATTCACCAACGCCTGGAAAGTTGACAAATGCCACGATAAAAAAATTAAGTTTACTTATTTCGTTTGTATATGTAAGCTACATAAATCTAGCAGAAGATGGACTCTAATTAATTTGCCTGCACAGAAGGTGATCGTGGTGATTATCATTATTATTATTATTGTTATTGTTATTATTATTATTATTATTATTATTATTATTATTATTATTATTATTATTATTATTATTATTATTACCGAGTATGTAAAATGTGTGTGTGTGTTATGACATGATTAGGCAAAAAAAAAAAAAAAAGCAGGAGAACATGCACATTTTCATATTCGTATTTTTAGTATGTCTTTTCTTGATGGGTGTCGTGGTCCTCACACAAATTTAAAAAAATGTGAGGGGAGCGGTCTTTATCAGTAAAGTAACCGACCCAAAATGCAATTTGGTATCAATAAAAAAAAATAATCGCATACCGCTTTACCTTATTCCATTTTCTCCTGGGACAAACGTGTGTTTTGGGCTTCTTTCTACACGCCGTAGAAGTGATGATTTAACAAGATGAACTACCATAGCGATTGGTTAAATTTTTGATTATATCGCCTGCACTCATCACTTGTGTATGTCTACAATCATAGATTGAATACAATAGCGCTGTTTTCAAAGATACTAATCTTACAGGTGTGAGTGATCAGCACGATAGAATTATGATCAAGTTCTTTATCCCTGTTCTTTGATATCTATGGTTCGATGCAGAGGTACTGCGTGTGAACGTACTAGTGCAGTGCGGTATATTGTTTGAACCAACTGATATGGTAATTAATCCTGTTACATCATCACTTCTACAGCGAATAGTCTATGCCTTGTGGTTGTTTATTTTCTATGGTCGAAATATCATCACCTATTTTCGAGTGAGAACTGAAGATTAAGAAAACTATATATAATCTTGCTTGGTGCACTACTTACACGTTAAGATATGTATAAACTACAAACTTAGGTACATGATTTTAAGCAACGTATTACATTGTATATTATGAAATATTATTTATTGAGTTTTAAACGAACATTTATGCCTTTGTAAAGTTGTATGTACAAAGTCTGTTGATACTATGTTTGAAACGCATACAATATGCAAATTGCTTGCATAAAAACGAGATATGATTGAAAACCATGCTACTTCGCTCTTTGAAGCAATATCCGTGTTCTATAAGTTGCATATCCTATCAGCGACTACTATACCTTGTTTAGGACTTTCAAAAGAAGTACCTGCATGTGCAACCATGACTGCGTCAAAATAGCCCACCAAAGTCATGCAGGTAACGCTGAGGTCGTGCATTGAATTGGTTTGAATGAGGAATACTACGGGAATCATCGCCTTTTGTTACAAGTCACGCATAGTGGATAGCCTCTATTTTAGACTTGGAGCAAATCCTACTTTCCGGTATTAACATGATCCACGCCGTGTTATATGAAACTACGAGATATACCTGTTTAGCTTATAAAGTCGTGCTAATACCCAGCGAGGGTTTAGGGGTAAGATTTGCAGTCGCTGCCACGTGGCATATTTTAAGATATGTACAATACAGAATACAGGGATTTGTCAAATGGCTATATTGCAGCAATTGAAGTTATGATTAGTCTTTCAATTCTAGCCTCTCGATGTCACGTGACATCTTTGGATATCCAAAATTATAATTCTTGAACATTAAAGCTTCGTCTACGGATGTGAGTAATATAATATTATTACAGTGTTTAGGTGGGTCATTCCTTTCGAAAGGGGTCCCAAATATAGGGGTGGGAAAGAAAAGGGGGTCATAAAACTAATGTCATCATAGATATTGGCCAAAATGTCCCATTACGTTTTGTTACCTGGAGAGATTTGATCATGGCTCACCTCCTTTTTCAACCAAATCGACGGTAATAACTCTTGTAATGAGGGATCAACATTGAACCACAAATTGCCTTAGGCAAAACTCACTTCCTTGGAACCACATACCACACAAGGTCATTTGTATGTAACTCATTGACCCATTTGTGTTATATACAATATTCAATTTTTGATCAATTCTGTTCAGGTAGTGAAACGTATAAATGCTGACTTTTTGCATAATTGTTTTGGGTTTACGGGTGCGACTCTTGTCGCTGATATGATATTTGGCGTCACCCACCCAGGGTTAGAAGTCATGTACAGAGGTGCGGTATGTTTTCAATAGGAAATAATGTATGCGCTTTTATTAGTTTTTAACCATCACTTATGGTCCTGGATCAGAAGAAATTTAATGGCCTCATAGCGGCGCTTTTCATTATTAATATCGAGGTATTATTACGTTACTGCATACATTTACGTATCATAAGAGAACCAGCTTCTGGCGACTCAGATTGCGTGTATGGTAGGACATAATGCTCAGTGGCGTTTTCTGATTTGTATTTTATGTATTTTATAAGATAGATAGCATTAGATTAGAGAGATTGAACTAACTTGAAGTACCAATTTACAAATTAGCCGTAGAAGTGATGATGTATCAGGATTAACTACCATAGCAATAGGTTTAGACAATTTTTTAATATATCACCATGCACTGCAAGCAGGTTGCACTTATCACCTGTGCATGTCTGCAATCATAGATTGAATACAATACCGCTCTTTTCAAAGATACAAATCTTACAGATGTGAGTGATCAGCAGGATAAGAATATACCATATAATTACGATCCAGATCTTTAACCATGTTCTTTGACACAATGCAGAGGTACCGCGCGAACGTACTAGTGTAGTGCGATATATTCAAAAATTGTTTGAAAATATTGCTATGGTAGTTAACCCTGTTACATCATCACTTCTACGGCGAATTGGAAGTAATAAATTCCATTACTATAATAAGTAGCTGCTAACAAGTTATGGTCCAGGAGCAGGTTAAAGTGGCTGAATCTACACAAAGCAATGTATTCTCGTATTTGCATCAATTATTTCGTTGTTTTACATATTAACATTCAATGTGTGTGGTGTACAATACTCTTCCAAGATGTCTTGGGAAAATATGTAAATATAGGTTTATCTAATTTTGTTAATTATCATTTGTGACTAATTATTATAACATAATATATATGATATGTATGATGTGATTTTGAATAAAAATATAATTTATATAAATTCATTTTTAAAACGTCAAATGTCAATTTATTTTAATTGAAAACGGTGGCCTTTAATCCGATCGGCACTCCAATAGTAAATTGACATGCATGTGAGACAGCAAGTTTCAACATAATGGGTTTTTCAGGGACAATTTGGGTTCTTCTGGTACATAATGATAGTAATCGAAGCCATCCCCCTCTTAGGCATTTTCAAGCAAGGTCTTCAGCTAGCATAACCTGTTTGTTTGCCACTAACCTGGTGGCGGGTATGAGGGTAGGGGTCACTGTAATATGTAACCGGACACTAGGAATCAGCCGTAAAGTCGGCCCCGATAAATTTTGTTTTATTTCGTGTTTAGAAAATATATACTGTAAACGTTCGCCTAATGGCGCTATGGGCTCCCTTGACATTACTGGAATTTTAGACACAAACAAAGAGTGCCCTCCCATAAAAAAATCTCGCCAGCAAATAAGGGCACATACCCTTAATTCTTGTTGGGATAATTAGAGGAGGGGGTCTCCATTTGTACATGAAATTTACCCCAAGGCAAAGGAGCTCAGGTGCGCCATTAGGCGAACGTTTACGGTATATCGTAAGCTTTAAATGGTATATCATTTGACTTCAAATGATATCTAGAAGCGGGGTCATGGTTTGTTGAACTCTGCTCCTTCAACAAAATGGTACCACTTTCGGTTCTACGTGTGTCTCTTTCTCCACATTGCTGGTAATAAAGTCATAATTGGTGGTCATTTCAATTCATCCCCAAGTCAACGAGTTTCAGGAATGTCCTCTCATTGTTAATTGTTGGTTATATATACCCGGACAAAATACAATGCAATTGTAACCCACCAGTTGAACAGGATTTAGCCAAAGCAAACAAAGACTAGAGCTATTTAATGATTCTATAGAAATAGGTAGAAGATTATTATCCTCTTCAGCAATAGGATTATTGATTGGTTTAAACGCTATCAAATGAGAAACATGTCGCGCCTAATTGAGGTACCTAAAATACGACCTTCACGCACATTTTACACTGTATCTCAGAATACAATTTGCCGACTTTACGGCTCATTCGTAGTGTACGCTCACATATAATTATTATAATAAAGTGGCGTGGTATGACTTAAGCAACAGACCCAGATTCTCAAGAATTTGATAAACTGTTTCTGTTTTGGGAATGACCCCAAAATGCATATTATAAAGGGGCAAAAAATAAACATGCTCTGAATTCACGTGGAACATACCAAATTATTTATCTAGGCCTAACGATCACCAAAAAGTAACATATGTGCGTAGGATTTGTTAGTTTGCTCCGATTATCGTAAAAATGGAGACAAATTGTTCAAGAACTTCGAAAGATTCAGGAAAAGAATAGTCTACTCTATCTGCAAACGTGTAATTCATGAGATAGATAGTTCTACCAGTTGTTGATATTAAAGTTCTGTTGCACGGCATGTTCTTGTCGACTATTGTATATCTTTGTCCAGCGAATACCACTGTAGACTTGCGTAATTGTAACCATTTGCTTATACAAAAGCTTATACAAAAGCCTCGCGTGTCTTGAACTCGCCACCCTTTAGCGTTACATGACAAATATTATGAATTTTTACACCAACCGGGTTTCTAATTAGATTATCTCGACAATCATCAACCCTAAACTAGCAAAAGTATATATTTTTGGAAAGCTGAAGGCATAAGCAATTCAAATATATACATTTCAACTCATTATACAGGGTGACCTGCATGTTATACAGGATGGAATAAAAAAGATTTTGATAAAAAATGGGTCACTCAATGCATAGCTTATTACCAACTTGCAGTGATAAACTGGAAGTAGACAACATTCATTTGGTTAGAGGATATGGAGAGCCAACTGACTTTGGAAGAAACCAAAATCACAGCTGTTTTGTAATCTCGGAATATAGGGTGTCCCAAAGTATGTTAAATTTTTTTACAATTCAACATATTTTGAACCTAAATATTTTCCCCCTAACCCATACAGAAATCATATGTCCATATTTAGATTCCTCGTCAAATTTCCCTTCAGAAAATCTATACTTTGACTATGATAGGATAAGTAATTAAAATTTTAGAGTAACTTTTAGATTTTGAAGACATCTGCATTACTTACTACAGTGTTTAATATGACAACGGGTAGTTTTGTATGGAAAAGTTTGTATTTTCTAGACTAAACCAATCATAAATGATTAAAAACAATTAGTAGAATTGTTTAGCTGTAAGGCCATGAGTCTTTTAGATGCTAAATAGAGTCCAAATCCAAGTTACAGCCTTTACAGAAGCAGATTACGCACTAAAAATACCAATCCCATAGAGTTTGTGTGTACCACATCCCCCACCACCACATCCCCCACCACCGCCACCCTGCCCATTCTGAATTCTATGAAGCACAGTGTCAGTATTAAAAAAGTTCAAGTATTTCTTTTTACAGGGTTGAAAGTGCATTTTATTTAGCAATAAAATGAGACCACAAACATGACAATAACTTCTTGCTTGACAGAGATATCATCATTTGATTTGAGTCGACTTTGGCAAAATGTAACGTCGCCACCTTTTTTTGGTGGCGAGCTCAAGACACACGACCTTGCACATGGTGCTGCTTTCACCACCCACCCACTTTCTTCAGGAAGAGGCATTAATTCACACTGTTCCACTAGCATAACAGTTTTGTTGATTCATAAACCAGACTTCAGAATGTCGAGGGAAGAGTATATTCCCAATTTGGAAAAGATGCACACTTTAGCGATTTCCAGCACACTGACTACATAAAATTATGTCTGGTTCGCACGTACCTTTCCTTTAAGACACATAGACTGTATCATATTAAATAACCCACAACAACACTTTCATAAAATCTGCCCCGAAATCATGTTTACATTTTGTTACCTACTGACCAAACCGGATAATACCATTTGTATAATACTTCATTCTCTCACATGCACATTTAGCAACATTATGATGCAATATATCTGGGAATAGATCTGACTGACTTTGTCATTGTGGGTCAACTTGATTATATGAGAGGGGATATCATCTTTCATGAGATAGTTTTAAATGTAAATAAAATGAATGTGTGCCTGATAATATCTTAACTATGTATGTTGCATGCGCAAAAACATTTCAGGGAGATCCATGGGACCATGTGACATGTTCGAAAGTGTTATTCGAATCACACCAAATTTTGCCTCTTCGGGCATACGATATTGTGGGACAATTTTATGAATCTTTGTGAGTGCTATGTCTCAAAATATTGCTTGACAACAGGTTCGATTTTAGCGTACCTGAATTAACAATGCATGGTTGCCAGTTTTACGCAAACTTGCCGAATGGAACGCAATTTTACCAAAATAGAACATGTCTATGATATTGATGGACCATGATACCGTTATTTACATTCGACGTAACGACATTATGTTCAGTTTAAATCTCAGCTATTGAATTCAATTGGACACACAAATAAACCGAACTCGCGTGGCATAGAGGGTAGAAAGTAGCCTAATTCGGTGGCTACATTGCGGCGCTGGCAATAGTGAATATCACGATATGTTATTGAAAACGGAGCGTAACTAAGGGTTCTCTCGTCATTATTTCAGTTTATGCTGCATCTATTAACTTGATGAGATGAAAATGTAAGCGTTATGTGAATATGATTCAAAATTAGGTGAGTATATATCGTTAATATTATTTTATAGTTGAATTTACCGAAATGTTATTTATAAATTAGCGCACATGTTGTCACTTCTCAAATAAATGTAAGCCAAAAACCAATTGGAATTTTTCAACAAATAGTTATTTTATTTTTCAAGAAGACGTACTAACCTGCGTATTTTATGATTTTAGACATACTATTAAAAGCTCTCACATTTTTGAGATGAGCATTTTGATTGAAAGCAGTGTAAAACAATGTACTTTGAATTTTTATTACTTCGTTTATCAAAATGTATGTATTACTATTATTAGTATAATACCTAACCCTAGAACTACGAAGGGGAGGGGTGTACCAACCCTCTAAGGCTTTCATCCGTCATTGAAAGAATTCGCGTCTTTACGCCCACACGGCTTGAGCTAATCGTAGATCCATCCTTTGCGCTTATTTAGTGATAACATTTTTTACCGTGACCCCAACACCTTACTCGGGCGGGGGTAGGACAGACCATCCAAAATTACTATGGTATGGTTATGGGTGTAGTTTTTGTATTAGGTCAGGTTGACATATATGTGTCAATAAACTTAAGTTAAATTGAATTCAATTCGATATTAACAATATATGTATTTAAGATAATTAGATAATATACAAAATACAGCAATATCAGTAATACAGCACTTAATCATTATAGATGATCTGGACAGAATTACATGATTTTAGTTAAACTTTAAAAGGTACACATAAATTAAAATGCTTTTTACTTCCTAATTCTTTTTCCATTTCCTTATTTATTTAAATTCATTTGCTGATGATGACATGATCAAAAACTTATAACATAAATGTATCATTAATATATCACAATAAGCCAAAAAAGAAACTTTTAACTTTTCACAAGGTCATATCTTAAAATCCTATCCACCAAAATGAACCAAAATTACAAACAAGATTACTTTAATTCTCTACTCCAAACATTATCAGTAACCAAGCAAATCCAACTGTCATAACAGCAAAATGCACTGCAATGGAACAGTTTCGTAGACGTACCAAAGTCCAATAATTGCCACCCAGCACAAAAAAAACCTGTGAGAATATGGACAAGGTCCTTGCACAAATGATAAGTCCCAAAGAGTAAGTGGAATAGTGTGGAACAAGACATGTTTCTTAAAGAAAGTGCGTGAAAAGCAGAAAGCAGCACCGTTTTGTAAATTATCATCTGTTCAATGATTCTCACAGACAACTGATTGGTTACTGACATGTGTTTAGAGTAAAGTATTGAGGCAAGCATGTGTTTAAGTTTGGTTAATTTTGATAGATACGTGGCACTTTCGTTTTTTTAGAAATGCATTTCTGATTGAATTTCAATCTTCTGTATTTTAACCCAAAAGCTTAAAAGTATGATAATAATAATAACAATACTACTACTACTACTACTACTACTACTACTACTACTACTACTACTACTACTACTACTACTACTACTTCTACTACTACTACTACTACTACTACTACTACTACTACTACTACTACTACTACTACTACTACTACTACTACAACTACTACTACTACTACTACTACTACTACTACTAATACTACTACTACTTCTACTACTACTACTACTACTACTACTACTACTACTACTACTACTACTACTACTACTACTACTACTACTACTACTAATAATAATAATAATAATAATAACAATAATAATAATAATAATAATAATAATCTTTCACAATTTACTAATTTAAGGTTGCCAATTTCGGTCACAAATTGAGCAGTATACTATACTATTATTTTATTTTATTTTATTTTATTTTATTTTATTTTATTTTATTTTATTTTATTTTATTTTACTTCGTTTTATTTTATTTTATCTTACTTTATTTTATTTCAATTTATTTGCTGCATTTTTATATACAAATTATGTATTGAAGGTAGCTCAAATCAGCGACAAAGAAGCGCCATTGGGTGCTTTTACTTATAAAATCGAAATACACAAAAATTATAAATGACACTAATAATAAATGAAACAAATAGAAAATATACATATTTCATTTTTTTCATGAAATATATAAATTTGAAAAAACTTCCAATGATGTTTTGATGTTTGAACTCATTAATATTATACCATGTCATCTACACATCGGGATATTGCTAAAATGTTAGTAATGGTATATACCATATACATTCAGAAAAAATATCACTTTGATATCAATGAATAATTTAAGCCGGAAAAGGTTTTAGCATTATTAAAACGAATATGACGTTCTCGGATGCCATATCTTATCATCGTTACCATGATCACCCCGTATTACCATTGTCTAAACCGATGTGATATTTATAGCTAATCAGCATTGTGTTGCCATGTAAACCATACTATTTGATACTATGTTTTTAATTTTTTCGCAGCTTCAAAATGTGAATTGCACATATTGAAACTTTGCAACAATTATGTATTGGTTAATAGAAAACAATTATGTAGGCCGGCTGCCGGTTCTGCTCCTGCTCTGTCTTTTGTCAGGTAGGTTTACTATTTATAGCATATTATAGCATATCATCATCATCATTATTTTCATTATTATCATTATTATCTTCATTATTATCACTTTTATTATCATCACCATTACCATCAGCAGCAACAAATTTTTACTAGTGGCGCACCAGCACTCTTTCAAATGATGGGTAAGGGGTTGGGGTGGGTGTGGGGGTTGAGGTGGAATACCAATGTTTAAGGGGGAAAAAGTTCAAAAAGGGCTAAAAATCTTACATATCAGGGCAGCCAGCATCCCACAGTGCGCGGGGGCAAGAGAGGGAAATACTTCTTACAGCTGCCCCCCCCTTTTTTTTCCCGGCTACGCCACTGATTTTTATTAGCATGTATCCATCTCATCATCAGTCATCGTCATCGTCATTATCATCATCGTCGTAGTCACTTGCGAACTAATACAAGTAGATGACAGCTCGAATAAAAGTCAATTTTTTCAATATCAAAATGATTCATACGCCGTTTTTAATTAATTTAAAAGCAATTCGGCTCGCCCAATGAACAGCTTTGTAATAATGGATGGTTTCTGTTCATTATTACAAATTCCCTTTGCAACGTTGATTTTTATACACACAATACAAAAAGAAAGTCTTCACTCCAACATTTTGTCCAATGACCCATTATAAATCTAAACCTAATCAAGTGAGAACAAGTTAATTGATTAAGTCGAATGCATCATCTTGTTAGCTCCAATGATACCAATAGCTCTAAATTGAAAAAAAAAAATGTGTTGAATTTTCAGAATTTGCATACCGTAAAACCTTGTCTACAAGCATATATATGCCTCTAAACGGTTTTTTTTTAAATGCAAGAGACGAGAGCCAGAAACTCTCCACAAAAACATTATTTTGAGTTTGAATAACTGTATTACTGATATAGGCGACTGTACAAACACGTATTATTGTAAGACCAATCTATTGTAATGTGTTTGTGGAGGGTATTTGCCTTTCCTCTCTTTCGTTAAAAAATACCTCGTTTAGAGGCATATATGCTTGTAGACGGAATTCTACGGTATTAAAAACGATCACGGCACGAATTCGAAAATTGCAAGGCATGTAGTGTGGTTACTTACCGGTCGCTGCATGTGCTCGTGTCGACTATTCCAAGTGCCCGACGCAAAAAAAAGCGAGGTTTATTCAATTGCTCAATAGAAAATGCATGATTAAACCAACATTTCTTGTACATTGTGCGATCAATATGCAGTTAATCTATGTGTGCTCTTGTTGAAATTGCAGTTTTTGAAAATACACTTAATTTTATTTTAAAATATTGATACCAGATCAATTTTGTAGAGAGGTTTTGCTAGCAAACTGTGATATTAAATTGGAGTTAATAAGTTTATTCACACGACCGTATCAATCAAAATGAGGTATATATATTTAAAAATATTGATACAAGATCAATTTTGTAGAGAGGTTTTGCTAACGCTAATTGCAACAGCATCTATTTATTGCAACAGCATCCATTTCGCATGCGTTCATCTCCCAAACACACACAAAACATATCAAAAGTCCCCAAAATCCAAGTAGTGGAACAGTGCCTAATTTACATAAATCCAAAATGGCAAAATGGTGAAATTTCAATTTGGTCAACTTTTGCTCAAAACCATACCAATGTATTGCACTTGTCATAAGGATTAAGAAAAAGTATAGCTTGACCTGTTTCCGTTGTACTTTCTTGAGCTATAGGGGGAAAGGTCAAAATTTGGACTCTACAGGGGGCCAACAAATGAAAATTTCTCCGATTTTGATAAATGGTCTCATATTGCTCCGCTTGCAAATTTAAGCATTTAATAAAAATAATAGTTTGCCATATCTCATATGGTTTCTTACTTAGGTAAATGGCAAAGAAGATCAAATCCCATTGAGTCGTGTTGAACTTAACTTTTTGTGGTGTTACCTATGTGACAAAACAATGCATCTTTTATCATTTCCATAGAGTTGTACACATTGTTGATTTCGCATGTAATGACTCTTACTGTACAACTCTATGAAGTAGGTAAAATGTTAAAGCCATCAAGACCCCAAGCCAGTATCTCTCAGAAATGTTGTCCAAGGACATATTTTTAACATACCTGAAGTGGATGGTGGGGCATAATGTCTGACATTGGTTTTCAGGGGGGTCAAAATATACAAAAAATGTACAATTGGAGTTTTGCATGGTAATATCTCAGCTAATAGTATTCTAATAGGCTCAATATGAGATAGGAGTAATGTCCTACCAAAGGGCTCTGACTGACCAAAAGATGGACAGTAAAATTATGTTTACTTTTGGAGTTCTGACCCCCCGAAGTTGGTCCTGGATGGATGAAGTTGCATTTTGAAGGCACTATATCTTTTTAAGTAAAGAACTTATAAGTTTGCTGATGGCAGATTTGAATTCTACACAAAGAAGTACCCCAAGATACATATTTTTCAAAGTTGTATGGGTTCCCTTTATACATTTATTGCCCTCCAAACATCGTCTTTCGCGTAGCGACACATTTTTTACGTTGACCCCACTAAATTTCAACTTGCTGCCACGGGAAAACAAAATAGAGTATGAAGCTCAAATTTTCAGTATTTTACTTTTTCACCAATATCTAGTACCACACAGAAAAAGAAAAAAAACGAAGAGGTACTGCGGTGCACATCCCTGGAGTTGACATGGATTGGCTCCCATCTGATTACTGTATCATTGTCTTTGACAAGAATGACTGATTCCTCTCAATTAATTAATTGGTTTTGATTTTGATCTAGGAAATATCATCTTCTCTATATTCTCTCTTGCGAGTACCAAAAAGTCTTCCCGTTTCACCGATATAATTATCACCAGGTTTATAGTTATTACTAGTTATTGGGATGAGGACTTTTTGTTGTGTTGTGTTTAATATTTTTCAATGCAATTAACGATTAAAAAAATCATTTTCATAATGGAAAATTGTTTAAGGATAAATGACATTAGAAAGTGAATGTACTGGCCTATTGGACTATAATAAGCACGTTGAAGTTCTGTTATTCATAAAGGCACTTGGCGAAACTGGATTTTTCCCGACAAATATCACAAATAAGTAATATAACAAACAATTCTTGCCAAGGCTGGTCAAAGTCATTTTTTATGGGAATTAAAAAAAAAATGGGTCTGATTGATAAAACACCTACTGTAAATAGGTGTCCTTCAGTGGCACAATTGATCATGTTCATCTAGAGATCGAATTGAAAATTGTCCCGATTCGACTGAAACTTAGTGGACATAAAGTCACTTACAACAACCTGCACACTTCATTTTTTATATTGCACAAACAGTGTTTTTAAAAGACGGACCACAAATTTGACCATCCACCACGAACCCAGTGTAAAATCGCTGGTGCTTATTCAGAGATATTGACCAACAATGCTTACAAAATTCTGTAGAAAACAAATGAATTCCACGAGCAAAATATGTTTGACTTTTTGAGCGCATATCTCTCAAGCAATTATGAGAAATGATATGTCATTTTAAACTTGTTTTATATAAATGTTAACTGTTGAATAATCTAAGAAACATGCAACTATACACTGGGTTCATCATGAATGGTCATACAGGGTGTCCCAGAAAAATATTACCGAGTGAATAAAATTGACGGTAAGTCGAGAAATATACATCATAATCAAAAAATTTAAAATGTAGCGCATAGCCTATGTGCATCATATACAAAAACTTAATTTGATTCAGTTGACTGGTTGCGAATAAATTAACGATTACACAATGCATGCATCAATGCAGTTCATTCCAAGTTTGATCAACGGGAACTTTTTTCATACTCTCTCTCCGCTTCCTAAAGTTTGTGAATCTCATTAAATTTGGTCCACATTATCTATTTTATAATCCGACGGTGTTAAGTTATTCATGCTTTCACTGTTGATGAATAACAGTTTGTGAGAGAAAACTTTGATTTCTGCAATTGGAAGCTTTCCAACTTTAATTCGTTAGGTTGTGCAAATATGTTATATTTTAACTTTCCAAAGAACATTTGAGCCAAGAATGACAATGATCAAGTGCTTAGTTACAGCTTTACGTGTGCTTTTTGATACCATGCAACATTATGATGTTGAAAAAGATTTAAACTTTGCATTACAATTTCTTGAAATATTCCAAAACATTAATGTGTGTGACAATGTAAAACCAGTTGGAATTCTTTATGCAATAATTCTGTATGCAACATTTATACAGTATCAACATTAACGAACACAGATATTTACCAGTACCGAGTATCATATTACATGCAAGCTTTCATTTTCAATACCGTGCAGGTTTTCAAATTTAAACACTGAAACCTAATTCAATGTTTTGCAAGAAACAGATTGTTTAAAGAGAACGAAAAGGATTTCACAGAACAAAATATGGAGCCCATTGACAGTTAACCACTAATGCGCTTTGTGTTGAATGTTCTTTCAAACTTGGAATGAAGTGAATTGACGCATGCGTTATGTAATCGTTCATTTCTTCGTAATCAGTCAACCGATTCCAGTAAAATTGACGTATAAGATGCAGCATAAGATGGGCTACACGCTAATGTTTAGATTTTTTGATTCTAAATTTTATTTCTCGACTTACGTTCAAATTTATTCGCCAAGTATTTTTTTCTGTGACACCCTGTATATAGGGTTAGATGTTCAAATGACACAGTTCCAGTTCTCCAGCCACAGCCGCTCTGCAGTATAGTCATTACAATAGGTTTAAAATTAAGTGTAACATTATAGACGAATCCAAGGAGCCAAGTCATGGTCAGGATTTGGTCGGACATCTTTGGGTAGCCGCTAGCACCAACCTGGTGTTTTGAGCGTCCAATTGTGCAAATAAAAGCCGCCTAACACCTAGAGAAGATTCAAGGACAAGGAGGGTTAATAGAATAATATATATAGGCCTAATAGAGATAATTCCGCAGGTAATCTCATCGCATCTATTCATACATAGTCCTTTTGTTCGCAAGTACATCAATGCATAGATACCGCGTGTAGTTAATCCGATTATTATGTATTAAGGTGTAAAACTGGTGATGGAATGCAGTTTAAAATTTCCGCCAAGGCCGAATCATTTCACATTTTGAGTGCATTGTAGCCGACGGCTACCCAACTAAAGGCTGCTAGTCAGGTGTAGGAATGCGTGAATTTAGATTCGTCTATATGGATTCGGCAGTATGGGAAATCACAACGATACTTATGTTGTATTTGTTTTATATTAGATCTTAACGTGTTCATTCAAGCTCATCAGTGTACCGTCGGGCAGGAACGTGACAAGAATCACAAATGGCACTGGGCTTTGCATTATGAAGATCCATGTCAGTGCACCAGTGTTATATTAGGAGGAGCGAATACGTACAGAACAACGCGGTCTTTTAAACCAGTGTATGTCAAGAAACCTATGATTACGAATGATGTCAGCATGATCATTAAACATTATGATTTGGATTGCATGAGTAAGATTGGTTTTGTTTTTTATCGTAACTTGTTCAATGATAGTGTGTATGGAAAATTTCAGTGAAATAATACAATACGACAGTATATTTTCTCAAATACAGATGGAGTAGCTAGCTCATAAGCAGCAAATTAATACAAGATAGAAGAAAAAAAGCACAACATCATAAGCCTACAGATATTTTCGATCACGAAGAAGCAGATATCGTTTCTGATTTCGTCTCTCTAAAGCATCTTCCTATGTTTTATACTTTGTATTAATCTAATATGAAGTGGTCACCGTTTCCAACGTACAGCGCCCTTTGACCTTGACGTATCCCGATACACATTCATTACACAACAAACTAACAAAAGTACTGTATCTTTTAAGACTTAGAAATGTCACACACCGACATCATTACTATGTTAGCCATTTACTATTTTGTATCGTAATGCATCTTTCTTATTATTTTATAGATTTGAAATGCCCAGCTAACCAGACAGTTACACGAGACCCTGAAATATTAACAGCCACGGTTGAATGGCTGGACCCCATAGCTACTGATAATACTGATTTTGTCTATGATACAACCTGCTATCCACCTTCTGGAACCAGTTTTACTATTGGAATATCGTACGATGTCGTCTGCTGGGCTATTGATAGGAGGGGGATAAATAAGACGTGTCATTTGGACGTTACAGTTGAAGGTAAAACTGATAAACTCAATACAAAAACATACATGAATGGAAAAAAATACAAATAATCCATAAAAACCCGCCGGGTTCTTCAATACTGATGTATTAATCGCTTATGATTTAACTTGAGACTCGGTTTTTATTATTTATTTGAAAAAATATATGGGTTACAAAAAAGTCATGAAAGAAAATGTTCTAGTGGACCTCGGACCTAACAAAATTTTTTGGTAACATTTTGAAAATGTTTTTCTTCATGTCGACTTTTATTCAATTTTGACTATATTTCGACAATAAAACGGGACCATACAATTATTCCTATGATTAAAAACTTTTGAAAGGAAAGTCCATTTCACAGTTAGGGGCGATTAAAATCGAGGTCACGCAGTACTGATTCACCTTCGGGCTAATTAAAATGATCGATGTATTTTTTCTATAATACTATATCCTATTCAAAAAGATAAATAAAGATATAATAGACATACAATAAATGCTATTCTGATTGTCCTTTTAAGAGAGACAACATCCTCTAAATTATCTCCCTGTGTACCGTATAGAGGTTGTGAATATGACGTATCATACCGTAAATATGGCGGACTACTCAAATGCATTCAACAAAAGCATGATTGCAATCGGCCGCGACAGTTAGTCTCATACACCTAACAAATGAACTACGATCAAATAGGTTGATGACAATATTTAATTGAATGGACTGCACTGCGCCATGATTATGGTGAAGGATACCGGTTCAAATCCTTTGTTTGGGGGCCAATCAATAATTTCATGCACAACCTCTATTGGTCGAAAATGGTTTTCCTTATTTGACTGTCACATCTATAGGACTTCTACCTTTGAAGTATAATAATCGAACCGTCCATATTATGTATTTGGTAAATGGCACCCAACGTTCACGGATCATTTTCAAATTTGCCATGAGGTTGTTCAAATTTCAATAGATTTGGTTATAAAACTTCTTAGGTTTGAAAGTCACTAACAATTTTTTTCATGACTTTTTTCGAAAACATATATGTATTTAAATAAGTAATAAAAACCGGGTCTCTAAGTTGATTGGACAGACAGTAGTATTCCCCCCATGCAGTGAAAAAGGATATCTAAAGGCCAGAAAGAACCATTTGGGGTTGTTGCAATTTCCTAAAACTCCTAGAATCCTAGCTGTCCTGTAGGTAGAGTCACTAGAACCTTTTTTCAAAGTGTGTATTGCAAACTATATCTTCATGCCTTAATCACAGTAGGACCACTTGTAATAAAATGATTTCAGTACGTATCACACTATTGAGACCATAGTAAACAAGACATAATAAAATGAAATGAAATGAATTAAATCTGAACTGAAAATAGCGTACTTTAAATAACAATCATTATCTTGCAGACATTGATGAATGTCACAGCTCCCCTTGTCAAAATGGAGGCTCCTGTATCGACCAGGTCAACAGTTATACATGCCGATGTCAAAGTGGGTGGACGGGCCTTACCTGCGAATCAGATATAAATGAATGTACATCAGGGCCATGCATAAATGGTGCATGTGTCAATGATGTCAACCAGTATTCCTGTAACTGTGACCCGGGATGGAATGGAACTAGCTGCGACATAGGTAAGTCACTGCTTTTAGCACTTCTGTTAGTGTTCATGCCCGTGACTTACTGTGAGCTTAACAATCTGAGGTTCTCTAAATGCCAGGAAGAATCATTTTGAGTTCTTACAATTTCCTAGAACTCATTGAACCCTCACTGTTCTGTATGTAGAACACCTAGAACTGTTTCTTTTTATTACTTAACTCGTAATAGTAGGCTCATTTACATGAAAAGGTTTCCCCTTTGAGGCCAAACAAGCAAGACATAATAAAATGAAATGAAATCTAAATTGAAAGTGGTGTACTTTAAATAACAATCACTATCTTGCAGACATTGATGAATGTCTGAGCTTCCCTTGTCAAAATGGAGGCTTCTGTATTGATCAAGTGAACAGCTACATGTGCCGATGTCCAAGTGGGTGGACAGGTCTACATTGCGAAGCAGATATAGATGAATGTTCTTCAGGGCCATGCGTGAATGGTACATGTGTTAATGATGTCAACCAGTATTCCTGTAACTGTGAGCCGGGATGGCAGGGAACTATCTGTGACATAGGTAAGTCACTTCTTTTAGCACTTATCTTAGTGGTCATACCCGTGAAGAGCTTAATTAGAGTTGTCTGTGCATAACGTGACTATTAAGGGTACTGATGCATTCTGAATGAAGCGCATTGCAAATAACCAGCATTTCTCCTCATTTTTTCACGCATTTCATGCAGACATTGATGAATGCAACAGCTTCCCTTGTCAAAACGGAGGCATCTGTATGGAGCAAGTCAATAGATATTCTTGCCAATGTCCAAGTGGGTGGACAGGTCTACATTGCGAAGCAGATATAAATGAATGCACTTCAGGGCCGTGTGTGAATAGTGCATGTGTCAATGATGTCAACCAGTATTCCTGTAACTGTGACCCGGGATGGCAGGGAACAATATGTAACATAGGTAAGTCACTGCTTTTAGCATTTATCTTAATGTTCATACCCGTGAAGAGCTTAGCATTCTGGGATACTCTAACAGGGGTCTTAAATTAAACGAGCCCCTTAGACACCACAACCGAATGTCTATTGTAGCAGAATCAATTAAACTAAAACAACCCACTAATAAATGTTTTTATGACAGGTATTAATTAATGTCCTTTAGATACTTGCCATAATGACGGGACATGTGAGAATAATATTGACCTCTTTTTAATTTTCTTTTTGATTCTTTACGAGTTGTCAGGATTAAACCTTTATTATAGACATTAAGTAAATCACATATTAGACATACTTAAAATACGGTCTTCTTAAAAATGACAGAACCCCATTTTATAAATGATTCATCATAGTTAACTTTCTTAAAGCATATAAAATGAATTCATGTTCAATTGTGTCGACCGCTTTTAATAACAGGAATGCCATTATCATCAACAGAACGTAAAACATCTTTGATTAAACGAATATTGTTGTGAATACGTTTACAAATCCATTTTGATCATTGTTGATCAGTCTCTTAAGAACCTTTTGCAACCGAGCAGCAAGAGATTTTGTCACGATTTTGTAATTGATGTTAAGAAGTGTACGCCAATTATCAAGATTATCACGAGGCAGTCCTTTGCCTTTATGAAGAACAGGTATAATTTCTTGGTTTTGGTGCTAAACTACCGATGTAGGGAAATAATAGCATATATTGCCCCTTTTCATTTTTTACTGTAATAAAATACAATTGTAATATTATTATTTTTTTGTTCGTATTTCTAGAGGAAAAAGTACAAATATCTATTTTGGTACAAAAATTTAAAATAGGGTAGAGATATGACTGATTTTGTTCAATCTTTATAATTATTTTCTATTGATTTTATTCCGGTCAGACATAGACGAGTGTGTCAGCAACCTTTGCTTAAATAATGGGACATGTGTTAACCAACAAAATCAATATGAGTGTACCTGTGCTTATGGTTGGGAGGGGGACAACTGTAATAAACGTGAGTACAACTGAAGCATAACCCCGGGAGTATAACTTGGTTTAATTTTCTCTTACTTGGTTTGTCGTGTATAGTTACCCAATTAAAGTTACATGTATATGTTTTTGAGGTGCTTTGCATAATCCTGCTCCTTATTGTATTAAACCAAATATCCTAATATCGCTGCTTTAGATCCAGTGACATTTTGAAATAAAGTGCGTGTGTTTATGTACGGTATGCTGAACTAAGGTACATGTATGTCCATGAAAAAAAATTCCATTATATTATTAAATGTCCCATTCATGGTATGTCCGAATAATGTGGAACATTTAAATTATAATCCTACAATCCATGTGTACAATTCAATTCAAGCATCAATGAATTTGACATGTCTGATTGCAATAACAACAATCGGCCATAACTTTCACATTTGAACATAAAAGCTAGTAGATAAAATGTGAAAATGGAGTTTCGTTGGCTCCCAATTGAGAAAAGAATCCACTTCAGTCAAATTCATCCTCGTCACATACAGGGCGTTCCACGGCATTGCTCCTTCATACTTGTCTCAACTGATCAGCCCTTATATTCCAACTCGTGGCCTTTGGGCAGGTAACGTTCGTCCCTGTAATTATCTCTAAGTTGTCCGTTCCCGAACAAAGACCTATGGACTACGGGCCTTTGCTGTTACCACCCCAATTCGCCTTTTCGGTAAATCCCATAAGCCTTTGCGAGTACACCTGAGACCTCGTCATTTGACGTCACGCTGATCTGCGCCGATGCGCACATCGTTTATCGAACATCGTTACTGCGCATTGCAAGTCGGCGTGACGTCAAATGACGAGTTCTCATGTGTACTCGCAAAGGCTTATGGGATTTACCGAAAAGGTGAATACTGTGGAACGCACTTCCGGAACAGATCTGCAAATCACATACTCTTGCTCCATTCAAATGGAAGCTAAAAACACACCTGTACAGAATTCCTTTCCTTATGTAACTTTTGTCATGTTTTTTCCACATTATTTGTTTGAACTTGCATTGTAATGAATACTCTTTATTGTTGCTTTTGTAAATTTGCTTGTTAGCGCATAGTATAGAGATGTTTTTTTTTACGTTTATGCGCTTTATAAATGTGTTCTAATAATAATAATACTTCTTATAATTATGTTACACTTACGTTTCTCACATTGTAGGCGTTTGTTCTCGTGAATGGAATGGCAATTGCTACAATTACGTTGACAGTGCAATAACATGGGCTGATGCTGAAATATACTGCACGAATCATTTTGGAGCTCATCTTGCGAGCATACTTTCTGCTGAAGAAAACAACGTTGTCAGAGAACTTACTGCATCGGCTAAAGTAAGTGACATTCTTCAAATTGACGGGAACTAAAAACGGGGTGTCTCTTTATAAGTGACCAACTGAAATGACAGACATGTTGGATTTAAGTACTAGGTGTCAGAGGGATAGTTCTATAGTTTTATTCTCACACCATTCATACCTATCACCTGTTTTATTGCATTATCAACTGCCCCGTGAAGGCCTCTTGGACGGCAGGATTTTATTTAAATGTGGAAGAGTGACGTAGTGGCTATATTAAATTTGAAGTTGAGGAAAGGTATCTTAAATCAAATCGCTATCAGTTTACTACCTGTTTGAATCGAAGTTTGTGGTAAGGATATGCACAATCAAAGAGTTTCCAAAACGAAAGGAAATAAAACAAAAGGGAATGTTTCCTTTGTTTCGCTATATCTCAAAATCAATATTTCCGAGTTCCGACTGATTTTACTTGATCGCATCACATATATATCTTCAAATATATTATGACGTAATTGAAAGACAATAGAAAAAAATACCAATGCACGTTTCTATATGGCACGTTTTATATAATGTTCATATAAGGCGACGAAAAAAGAAACCCTGTTCTACGGGCGGACGGACCTTTCAAGTAGGGTCGGTCGGTCGGCCTTTATTTTCTTTTCTTTTCTTTTTTCTTTTTTTGTAAATGACCCAAAAAATCACTAAAATCTGTAAATAATTTGCAATTTGAGAAAATTAAAAAAAAAAAATTGTTCCTGAAATTCCCAAAATTTGGGTCGGTATTCATTTGTACAGGAATTTTTTTCCCAATTTGTTCAAAATCTGGGTCGGTCGGGCCCGTAGAACAGGGTTTTCTTTTTTCGTCGCCTAAACGGAAATTTATTTGTACTATAAATCTACTTGTATTACAATGCATTCCACTGTGGTGTATTGTATTACAATACACGACAATGGAATCTAATAGCTTGAACAATATATGCGCTAATATTGTGTCTGTTTATGTACATTTTTTGACATCATTCACTCAGAGCGAAGCTGGGCAGCACCTTTATTTTGTATTTTGTAATTTGGAGTTTTCATATACAAAACCAATTTTTTTGACACTGACCTAACAGTTTCGTATGTCTTGGACGACATACTTCTTCAGAGTGATTGGTATCCCATCATCCTCTGTGCTGGTGGTAACACAGCTCCATCCCTTGGGGCGTGGTCTTGAGGAGAGGGTCTTACACGTGACATAAATTGTAGCCCGAACACCCCCCCCCCCGTCCCTGTTCATCACGGCCGGGACTCTCTTACGTATCCAGATTGATTCTCTGATGAAGCGAGTACTCGCATCACACTCCTTCTGTAAAACGTTGGTATCGTCCCAGTGTATAACATGGTTCAAGGGATTGAGCTGTGTTACCACCAGCACAGAGGATGATGGGATACCAATCAATCTAAAGAAGTATGTCGTCCAAGACATACGAAACTGTCAGGTCAGTGTCAAAAAATTTGGTTTTGTTTATGTAAACTCCAAATTATAATTATCAACAAACCTGATGAATCTCTTCACACCCTTTATTTTTATCATGCATTTAAATGAGACTTATGAATAAATATATCCCGAATCATAAAATATTGAGAATATCATTGATGAATATTGTATAACAATAAATACGCGAAATATACAGGAAAAATAGCAGCTCCGTGGGTGATAAAAGAGAATTTTGGTCAGCAAATAATGGTGATGTTAGAGCAGGCCGAACATTTCTCTATTTTTTCAGAAAGTCCGTTTCTCACTCTAAAATGAATGAGTGATATGTTGTAGTAATGTTGCATCCATCTTTGTTGAAAATAAAGTAACAATTGGCGATTGTAACCGTAAAGGCGCTCAGCTAAGTAGTATAAATTTAGCTTTAGATGTTGTGCTTGCAGACAAGTCGTATTTTTCTTACCCCCTCCCCAATTTTGCCCCCCCACACTTTTGAGGCAAACTCCCCAAAATAGTATTTTAGTATTTAAAATTTTTTATCGGGTATCCACCATTAACAGCTCAATACGATCAGAATCCAAACTACGTTTATACATTTTTCTTACAGAATTTGTCTAATTAGTCATGCCTGATCTTGGTAGATTACAAGTATGGTTAATTTTGTTCCAATTTTCATGATGAATGAATATATTTTGTGTTTAACCCATTAACTTTACGAAGTGTTTATTTCTACAAGTGCCTATTCTTGGGATATGTTGTTTGCAGACATGGATCGGATTGAGTGATCAGACTACTGAAGGTGCATACGAGTGGAGTGATGGCACTCATGTGAACTACACTAATTGGAACGCACCCCAACCAGACAACGATGGAGATTGTGTCCATTTCCTTGCGACTTCTGACAAGTGGAACGACATAAGCTGTGATAGAGCATTTAAATTTGTTTGCAAAGGTGCATTTAAGTCTCAAGTACACACTTACAATTTGCAATCAGAATATTTTACTTTTAAGATTATATGAATCAGCTATCAGCAGTTATATAGTGGCAGTGATAGATATAAAGTGTAATACCGAGCACCGAACATGGCAATAGTAAATACCACACTTCATGATAGATTTATATATAATATTATTTTGCTGAAAAAGTGTGAAGCTTAACCAAGTTCTTCGTTCATATTTATCACAATCATGACTAGATGCTTGATTTACTGCTTGATTTATTTCAGGTGTGAATGAATGTGCTAATATTTCATGTCTCAATGGAGGAACATGTAATGATCTTGTCAACGGCTACACGTGTTCATGTGCTCCTGGCTGGACAGGAATCAACTGTGAAAATGGTAAGTTTACGTGATTATCAGAAATTTATGTACTAAATCGCTTAAACAATGATTTGTGCATCTACTTGGCTGAACCCACAGTATTTGGGTAATTTGTGTGGAAAGGGGTTCTGGGCGATTTATCACACAATTATTATACTAGAAATTTCAATTGAATGAATACAGCCTGACATAGTGTGGCGTGACGATTTTGTCTTCACTATACAATGTACGCCAGCGAGAGCGACTGTGCGTAGGTGAATCCAACCACGCCAACTCACTCGTGATTGGTTAGTAAAAACTGTACAAACTGTACAAATACACCTATAGCTTCATAACTAATAATTGTTTTCACAATATTTCATTATAGAAAGAAGGACAATTTATTTATGCGCATTTTGATACACCATTCGTCCCATTTCATTTCATCATTAACATCACAGCAGTGTTTTTAAAGATAAATACCCGAATTTAAAAGTTGCAGCTACTTTTATTGATTTGCCTTGAAACAGAACTACTAATGGTTTTATATGGTTTCATCGATCTTCATTTTCGATTGCTACACATAGTGTTGTTCCTACTAATTACTAGTCACGTGAGAACACAAGTCCGCTTACTAATATACATATTACGTAAGAGAGGTTACCGTTCTGATTGTGTGTCCTATTACCGTTCTCGCTTTGTGCACCTCACGGGCAGGACACGAAAAATATGTCGTGAGGACTAAGCGATGTTATCGTAATAAAATCTTGTTTACTAACAGATTTTGACTCGTAATTGTGTTCTCATTGTGACGTATGTTTGCATTAAATTCTTTTTAATATAATACATCTTCGTTTGCTAAGCTGGACCGAAATAAAATTTCGATTTTTGTACCAAAATAATTGGGAATGGGATAAAGATATGGCTGGTTTTCTTTAAACATTATATTCTCTATTGATATGTATTTCAGAGAAAGATGTGTGTGCAAGCAATCCATACTTGAATGCTGTGAGTAGGCATATCACCTCAAAAATAATCGCAGCAGAAACACGTTATTTAATGTTCCTACATTATTAAGCTTTATTAAAGCATCAAAAATCAAAAAACAGAATTGAAATCGGTCAATGCATTGTGATGTAGTGTCAATTTAAAGATGCTCGTAGATGGAATGAAATCCTGCCACAAATGGCTGTAATGACAAAATTGGCACATTTCGAGATTTTGAAGGTTTATTTGGACGCTTGCTTGAAAAAGCAGCGTTAATTTAAATATCACATGTTAAATGCCTATCTTTCCTGACTTCGTTAAAGAAAACAAAATTTACAAATCTATCATTGAATAATTATAATAAATTAACCAAATATACTATTTGAGCAATTTCGGCCAATCTGCAGACAAATTAAATTTCAAAAAATGACTAAGTTCAGCTAATTAATATGCAAAATTGATGCCAATAGAAAACCGTACATGATATAAAGGTGCGGTTTTTTGCACACATATGTATACAAAGTTCTTTCAATTGATAACAAAAAATTCACAAAAAGTAATTAATTATGCAAATTAAGTAATTATAGCTAATTATGTATTTATGATATTATTATGCAAATTAGGCATGAGTAATTTTTTTTTCAATATTTAATGAACGTCTGTTCATTCATCATAAATTTTTTAAGTACGATCCCGTTATAAGGTTGAATAAATGAACTGCAGTTAATTATTTAAAAACAATACAAAAAAATAAAAAGTTTGACATTTTGACGGTGTCTGGAATATAAATTTCATTTTTACTGTAAACATGGTATGTGTCACCATTACTCAAAGCCAAGTCTGAAAAGTAAAAATAAAAATTCAGTTGCAATGAGACTTTAAATTAACATTTTGTTATCTGGATTAACATGGGAGGACAATCGGTGAAAAAAACAGCCATTCTACTGTACCGCGTATACAAAAATAGTATGGCCTTGGACACACACAATGGCTTAGAACTATTGTGGTTTGGAAAATTACTCCCTAAAAATATCTTTGATGAATGTTTTGCTTCAACTAGTTTTAGGAAGTGTTTCATTCGTTGTCGACGGAAATAATTTACATGCTGAGAAAGATTGGTATCTCAGCTAAATGGTGGTAGGTCCCTTTATTTCAATAGGCCTATATTTACTGATTTATGAGTGATCTTCAAAAATCCATAAAAACAGGCAGTAGCTCTAAAACAAAACAATTTTTAATTTTTGAGGACCCGATGTTAGCCTCGGAAAGGCTTCACACACCATATTATAAAAAATTTAAAAAATTTGGATGAATGAAGCATTTGAGGAAATTCATTTATCGACATGGATGTTTTCTAAAATTGGCCAAATTTGAAGCGCGCGCTTTTCAATTCACTGTTATGCTTGCATGCATAGAATTGTAGCAGAATTATTGTTCAGCCACTGTGACATACCTACTGTGAGCTGTATTGATCATCATGATCTATATGAGTGTTTGTGTAATCCTGAATGGGAAGGAAACAACTGTGACCAAAGTGGGTACAATTGGAGTTACTTGGTTTCATAGTTTTACATGTATATATATAAGCCAATAACAGCTACGATTTTTGGGAGCATGCTCCTGCTCTTTATATTAGTAGATTATTAAAAAACACAGAATCCTAGTACTAGCACTGTTTTAGATCCAGTCCTCCTGGATTATCCGCGAAAGAAAGTGTCTATATCGATATCCGTGCATGTTGACGCAAGTTCATATTTAGATTACATTTTTGCATTATATTATTAAATTTGCTAAATTATTACATTTCAGACCTTCCAAGAAAAGTGACTTTAAAATCACCAAAATCTTTAAATATTTTGAAAAAAATATTTCAAAAAAATAGAGAATAATCTGGCATTCGGGAGACACCCAAAAGGCAAAAGGAGGCCAAAAGTGGATGACTCCTTCAAGCTTACATTACACTGAATACAGTAAGCCAAACAATTATGTTCACCTCCTGTATATCCTAAACAAAGACAGGTATGTCATAATTGGAACCTGCAGCCACTAGCTGCATCTTTTAGCTCGAATTTAAGACCTCATTCGTTGAAATTGTTCAAGAAATAAATACACGGCGATCTCAAAACCCAAGGAAGATACCAATTTAAAAGTTGCAGTTTACTGCATTAAATGCCCTATTGATTTGTACACAAAGCGTTCGTGAACAAGAGAAATAGCGCTGCGCTTCCATTGATTAGCACGTATAAACTAGCGTCGTGCTTTCATTGATTAGAACACAAAAGTGCAACTTTTGATTTCGTTTCTTCATTAAGTTTTAGATCACTGTTTCTTTAATTCTCAACCAATTTCAACAAGTAAGGTCTTAAATTAGAGTTAAAAAGTACATGTATTGGCTGCTTGTTTTAATTTTGACATATTTGTCTTTATTTAGGATATACAGGGGTTAACACAACCGGTACTTTAATTTTTTGGCTTACTGTATACCATTATAAGCCAAAATAGCACAAGATATCCTCAAACTATTATTATTACAATTATATAACACGATGAACTACATGTACATATCAACGTCATAAAGTGTAATTCAAAGTTTTTCCATATAAGAAATTGCTCAATACTTAAAATGGTGAAAAAGGGTCCATTTTGTGCCAACATTACCAAAATTACTAGAAACGTGCAATTTATGCCTACTTATGAATTTCAAGCGGTCATAGGTCAAAAGCCATAGGTCACAGAAAACATGTTGTGATTGACTTTTTTGATTCAAACATCTATCTTTATATTATTGATACACCTTTCATGAGGCATCAGTCATTTGTCAAAAATATTTCATGTAAAAATGACTTTTTGAACAAACTGCACAAAAAGCAACACAAAATTGCCACTCATAAATTAAATATATTGAATAAAGTGACGATGTAGCTAATAGACATTATATTTGCATGTGCCATATGTTCTGCCCACCAAATATGAAGTTTCTACTTCAATTTTGTTAAAATGTGACATTTTGGGGGTGCAAATGACAGAAATCATTTAAAAACGGAATAGACCGCGGGTGTTACAAATTTGTCAACATGACAGAAAAGGTTCTCCAAACTCTTCTGAACATTTTGATATATGATTTGTTCATTTGAAACATCTGGCATACGAAACCGTTAAATAGAGCACTTTTGGCTGCATATGGCCTCTATACTGCACCGTCCGTTCCGTATAAATGATATTTGTTTCACAACCAAATGCTTGATATAATGCTTGATTTATTCTCAGATGTGAACGAATGTGCTAGTATTACATGTTTTAATGGTGGAACATGCAATGATCTTGACAACGGCTACACATGCACATGTGCCCCTGGCTGGGCAGGAATCAACTGTGAAAATGGTAAGTTTAAGTCAATCAATATACTCAACAATCATTGTCTCAATTCAGTTGGGTTCCTTCTTCTATTTTGGTCAAGCCTTTTATATCCAAGAAAACCACTGGAGACACAATATGGCTGTGAAGTGGCATACAACCATTTTTTCTTCAAGTAGTAGAGGTGTGTATGTAGTACTATCAGGTGGCATGAAAGGCCACACTGATCATATATTACATGGAAAAACAGTGGCGTGATCAACGGGAATTATATAAATAAACATATTTCCTCACAGGGTGGATGGCAATTTATTTCTCGCATTTACGGCCCTAGCTACTATGGGCTATTTGCGGGGAGGAGATAAGATTAAGTGACCGCTTATGGGGTCGAATTTCATGGTGGGATCACTTTTTCTACTTGCCTCCTTTATTATTTGCGGCGGCGAACCTGGTAAAAATTACGTTTATTGATCATATATTGTTGAGCAGGTTAATCTGCTTCTTCTGATTCTTTGATCAAACCATCTTTAAAATGCTACTAGTGCCAGCAGAGACGCTTGAATCAATCAACTTGGCCACACTGACCTAATCTCCTTCTAAGCTGTACACAGTTGAGGGTGAAAGGTCATGTACGGGTTATTAGAGGTCATTGTGAAATCTTTAAAATGCTACTAGTGCCAGGCGCTTGACCCAATTTCAATCATTATTATGTTTTGATGAGTCCAAGTGTGTGAAAATATTGGATCCAAAACATAATAATGATAAAATTGGATGCTTTACGCCCAATATTTATTGGTCTTGCTATGAGTTTTAAAATATTGGACTCGACTACGTCTCGTCCAATATTTTAAAACTCATAGCTCGACCAATAAATATGGGCTCAATCCATCCAATTTTATATCAAACGTGGCCATAAGAACCGCTGACCCAAGCTTAATATAAGGTGTACACAGATATGGGTCAAAGGGTTGTTAGTGGTAATTTGTATATTAACTTGAAAATGCTACTCTTCCTTTAAATTGCATGCTATGACCACCAGCCTTGGTCAGAAGATATACTGGCCCAAGCTTAACATAAATTGTTCTTTAGCTTGGGGATTAACCCTAACATGGTGATTTTTAACATGGTAACTTTGCCAGAATCCTTGATATGAGGTGATCATGAAAAAGTTAACCTGAGGTCCCGTTGGTCAAAGGTCAAATGGGGTCCTAAGGTCCTAATGGGCTTAAAACTTAGTTTTAGCCATTCCCCTGAATGGGAAGGAAACAACTGTGACAAAGTGGGTACAATTGGAGTAACTTGGTTTCATAGTTTTACATGTATATATATAAGCCAATAACAGCTACGATTTTTGGGAGCATGCTCCTGCTCTTTATATTAGTAGATTATTAAAAAACACAGAATCCTAGTACTAGCGCTGTTTTAGATCCAGTCCTCCTGGATTATCCGCGAAAGAAAGTGTCTATATCGATATCCGTGCATGTTGACGCAAGTTCATATGTGACCTGTCACGGCGAATGAGCAGTAAATTCCTCCCCCTGTCAAAATTGTTTTATTTCGTGTTTAGAAAATATACACCACAAGCTTTAAAATGGTATATAATTTGACTTCAAACGATATCCAGAAGCGGGGTTATGGTTTGTTGAACATTGCTCCTTCAATAAAATGGTAGCTTTTTTTCGTTTCGACGTATGTCTCTTTTTCCACATTGCTGCCAATAAATATCAAACAGTCATAATTGGCGGTCATATCAAATCATCCCCAAGTCAACGAGGTTCAAGAAAGTCCTCTCATTGTTAATTGTTGGTTATACATACCTATACAAAATACAATGCCTGATAACCCACCACTTGAACAGGATTTATCCAAAGCAAGCAAAGACCAGAGCTATTAAAAATCCTATTGCCATCTAAGGTAGAAGCTTATTATCATCTTCAACAATAGGATTATTGATCGGTGTTTGGACTATCAAAATGAGATTGATGTCGCGCCAGCAAGATATGCCGATGAATACCACCTGCATGTACACTTTACACTGTAATTCAGAATACAATTTTGGGAATTTACGGCTCATTCGAGCTGTACGGTCACATATTTAGATTACATTTTTGCATTATATTATTAAACTTGCTAAATTATTACATTTCAGACCTTCCAAATAAAGTGACTTTAAAATCACCAAAATCTTTAAATATTTTGAAAAAAATATTTCAAAAAAATATATATATGCAGTAAGCCAAAAAATTAAGGTACCAGTTATGTTCCACCAAAAATATCCTAAACAAAGACAGATATGTCACAATTGGAACCAGCAGCCAATAGCTGCATATTTTAGCTCGAATTTAAGACCTCATTCGTTGAAATTGTTCAAGAAATAAATACACGGCGATCTCAAAACCCAAGGAAGATACCAATTTAAAAGTTGCAGTTTACTGCATTAAATGCCCTATTAATTTGTACACAAAGCGTTCGTGAACAAGAGAAATAGCGCTGCGCTTCCATTGATTAGCACGTATAAACTAGCGTCGTGCTTTCATTGATTAGAACACAAAAGTGCAACTTTTGATTTCGTTTCTTCATTAAGTTTTAGATCACTGTTTCTTTAATTCTCAACCAATTTCAACAAGTAAGGTCTTAAATTTAGAGTTAAAGAGTACATGTATTGGCTGCTTGTTTTAATTTTGACATATTTATCTTTATTTAGGATATACAGGGGTTAACACAACCGGTACCTTAATTTTTTGGCTTACTGTATACCATTATAAGCCAAAACAGCACAAGATATCCTCAAACTATTATTATTACAATTATATAACACGATGAACTACATGTATATATCAACGTCATAAAGTGTAATTCAAAGTTTTTCCATATAAGATATAGCTCAATACTAAAAATGGTGAAAAAGGGTCCATTTTGTGCCAATATTACCAAAATTACTAGAAACGTGCAATTTATGCCTACTTATGAATTTCAAGCGGTCATTGGTCAAAAGCCACAGGTCACAGAAAACATGTTGTGATTGACCTATTTGATTCAAACATCTATCTTTATATTATTGATACACCTTTCATGAGGCATAAGTCATTTGCCAAAAATATTTCACGTAAAAATGACTTTTTGAACAAACTGCACAAAAAGCAACACAAAATTGCCACTCATAAATCAAGTATATTGAATAAAGTGACGATGTAGCTAATAGACATTATATTTGCATGTGCCATGTGTTCTGCCCACCAAATAAGAAGTTTCTACATCATTTTTTGTTAAAATGTGACATTTTGGGGGTGCAAATGACAGAAATCATTTAAAAACGGAATAGACCGCGGGGGTTACAAATTTGTCAACATGACAGAAAAGGTTCTCCAAACTCTTCTGAACATTTTGATATATGATTTGATCATTTGAAACATCTGTCCTTCGAAACCGTTAAATAGAGCACTTTTGGCTGCATATGGCCTCTATACTGCACCGTCCGTTCTGTATAAATGATATTTATTTCACAACCAAATGCTTGATATAATGCTTGATTTATTCTCAGATGTGAACGAATGTGCTAGTATTACATGTTTTAATGGTGGAACATGCAATGATCTTGACAACGGCTACACATGCACATGTGCCCCTGGCTGGGCAGGAATCAACTGTGAAAATGGTAAGTTTAAGTCAATCAATATACTCAACAGTCGTTGTCTCAATTCAGTTGGGTTCCTTCTTCCATTTTGGTCAAGCCTTTTATATCCAAGAAAACCACTGGAGACACAATATGGCTGTGAAGTGGCATACAACCATTTTTTCTTCAAGTAGTAGAGGTGTGTATGTAGTACTATCAGGTGGCATGAAATGCCACACTGATCATATATTACATGGACGGAAAAACAGTGGCGTGATCAACGGGAATTATATAAATAAACATATTTCCTCACAGGGAGGATGGCAATTTATTTCTCGCATTTACGGCCCTAGCTACTATGGGCTATTTGCGGGGAGGAGATAAGATTAAGTGACCGCTTATGGGGTCGAATTTCATGGTGTGATCACTTTTTCTACTTGCCTCCTTTATTATTTGCGACGGCGAACCTGGTAAAAATTACGTTTATTGATCATATATTGTTGAGCAGGTTAATCTGCTTCTTCTGATTCTTTCGTCAAACCATCTTTAAAATGCTACTAGTGCCAGCAGAGACGCTTGAATCAATCTCGGCCATTATTATGTTTTGATGAGTCCAAGTGTGTGAAAATATTGGATCCAAAACATAATAATGATAAAATTGGATGCTTTTCGCCCCCGGGGGGGCCACTCAAATATGAGAGTGTACGCATGCGTGACCAAATTTTTTTCGAACACCCCCTAAACAAGTTTTCCTCTGTGAGCAAAACGATATATACCCATCATCATGATCATAATTCAAGCAACATTTATATGACGTCATTAATTAATATGCACGTTTTTTAATCTAAAGGGTATTTTACATAGAAGTACGAGGCCATGGTTAAATCACAGTAACACGTCATGAAATATATTTGCATAACATAGTGCTTTAAACATTTATACGACACTGGAATAAACTTTTTTCGGAATCGGAGTTTCAGCAGATTTAAAAAGCGGATTAAAATGGCACCCTAAATGCGCTACAAACGATTTTAAAACAACCCCTTTTCATGAAAATCACCGTTTTTGGCCCCCTTAATGCGTCACGCGCGTAACGTGCCCAACCGAGAAAAAACACCCCTTTTCACACGTTTTTTTGGTCACACAGTCATGCTTACATCATTATATTTGAGTGCCCCCCGGGTTTACGCCCAATATTTATTGGTCTCGCTATGAGTTTTAAAATATTGGACTCGACTACGTCTTGAAAAAACTATTTTAAAACTCATAGCTCGACCAATAAATATGGGCTCAATCCATCCAATTTTATATCAAACGTGGCCATAAGAACCGCTGACCCAAGCTTAATATAAGGTGTACACAGATATGGGTCAAAGGGTTGTTAGTGGTAATTTGTGTATTAACTTGAAAATGCTACTTCTCCTTTTAATTGCATGCTATGACCACCAGACTTGGTCAGAACTTGGTTCTTCAGCTTGGGGATTAACCCTAACATGGTGATTTTTAACATGGTAACTTTGCCAGATTGCGCTTAAATTTGGTGCAAAGCATCCTTGATATGAGTTGAACATGAAGGTCAACCTGAGGTTACCCGAGCTCAAATGCCAAATGAGGTCTAATGTTAATATTTGACCGATTGGGCTTAAACTTGGTGCATCTTTGATATAAGAAAACATGTAAAGGTCAACTTCAGGTCACGTCAAATGAGATAGAATCTGAATAAATTTAGTGCAACGAATCCTTGATATGAGGTGATCATGAAAAAGTTAACCTGAGGTCACCGTTGGTCAAAGGTCAAATGGGGTCCCAAGGTCCTAATGGGCTTAAAACTTCGTGCAAATCATTCTTGATATCGAGAGCATGAAAAAGTCAACCTGAGGTATGGCTTACACTTAAACTTAAACTTCATACGAGGGGAACATGGAAAAGTCAACGTGAGATTAAGCGGCAAATGAGGTCACCACCTGTTATTTGTGGCTCTTGAGCTACAGTAGCTCTAGTTTCATATTATGCCTGATGCCATGAGGGCACTCTAGAGTAAATTGAGTTATTGAGGTCAAGGGTCACTTACGTGGATTTAATTTTTAAATACTCCAAATTGAATTAACATTGTCTCAAATCGTAAAAAAATTAATACAAAAAGTAGAGTTTGCTATAATGAGAAGTCTTATTCTGGAATCATGGGCCCAAGTTCAACAACCCTGTAGAGTATATAACCTTGGCAGAATGGCAGTTGATAGGTAATCTAGTCCGTATACATTGCAAACTATATATTGTTTGTCTTCCTTTTTCACGACGGTTAAATTGAGAAAATTTGTACTAAAACTTTTGAAATTTTACCCCTGTACAATTTTGTTTGTACACTTAAACCTATTTTTACATATATTGCGCACAAAAAGAACACTTAACACAAAAGCAATAATTTGAATACAGTAAATCTATTTTACCAAATGCAGTAATCAATAGATGGCGCATTTTTCCAAAGTTATACCATCGGATCGTACCAAGGGAGGTATAAAAATACGCAGAACATGTTATTATTTTTATTAGCCAAATCCAAAACTTTTTACTCGCCATACTGCAGTTACTGTCCGTTTTCCTATATACAATACACAGTGCTCTCACCATTCGGCCCTGATTTGGTAAAACGATCTAACTTGAAATTTGGACATTTTGAGATAAATCCATATCATGGGTAATGTGAGGGTGCCCTTTCCATTGGTGACATCCTAAAATCACCACCATGCCACCAAATAATGAGATTTTTATATTTTCATTAGATCTGTTTAATAATTTATTTTATTCAAAAAGAAAAACGTCAAGTGTTCAAACTTTAAAGCTCTTTTCCTAGAAACAGCAATTTTAATTTCAAGTTAGATCATTTTACCATATCAGGGCCGCATTGACCCGCGACCTTTACAAATACACCAGGCACAAAAAGAAACTCGTCAGTTATATCCATCCTTGCTGTTCAATAACTTGATAATTTTGGATTATTCTGAAATATACATTTTGTTAATTGGACTTTGCTTTCTCATTTGACACCCTGTTCGTGAAAAACGAACAAGAATTGACCAGGATATGCGCCTCCAAAGCCTCAAACCCCAAAATCATTAATAACACTTGATTATATCAAGTGTTATTAATGACCTTGTTCGTAAAAAATGACACCACATCATGGGAATTAAAGATGACATTTTCTTCTGTGAATACCTGTCATCTCGTCAGTCAGTGGCTTTGAATTGACAACATGATGTTCTGTATTGCTAAGCAAGGGACCCAGAATTTTCGCGAGCGCATTTTATGTTTTGTAGCCCAACGACCCAGTATAATACAAAATAGGCCTGATGGGATTTCCTTCGTTGAGTACAGTATAGTTTCGGAACGCTTTCTGCCGTAGGATATACAACAACCTGTATTGCACCTCATCGATCCTTTTTTTCCTCTCTCAACCTCTTTAAATTCTCCAACAATTTCCGTTTGTACACTTGAGTTGGCTCTTTCTTAAGCTCTTCATATGTGTGCTCATCACTTAGAATATCATGCACTTTGTTTCTATACTCTGTTCTTGTCTGAACAACGGTGCAACTACCTTCATCTGCTCCCATAATCAGCAGATCTTTAGACTTGTTCAACTCTTTCAATGCCGTTCTTTCTTCCGTTGTGATACTTTGAACTTTAGCGGATTTTAGCACATTAGTTACTTCAGCATGCAAACTCCGTGTGGGGGATTTTGTCAACAGACACCTCGAAATTCAACCCGCGAGAGAGAAGCTTCCGTTATGGGTTTGACAATAATTTGTCGGAGATGTTTTTCATCTATTTCTCTCTCCATCGCTGAGGTCTAATTTGGTGTTTTCATTGCTACCTTGCTATTACTGGACATTTTAACTTTTGTTTCTGTCTTTCGTTGGTCGTAATTTCCCCATGGTTTCGTTTTCTTTCGAGGAAGGAATCTACATGGCGGCGCGACTCATCAGAGATTTTGAACCTGGATTTCCTTAATTTGTTTTAGCGATAACCAGACGTATTCGTTCACCGGTCAAATCTTTCTCCGCTTTAAGAATGACATTTCCCCGGGATATTTCTCGCCTTTTCCATATTAATCGGGCAACATATTTTCAAGCTGGAAGGTGTAACTCCATTATCTTTGCAACGTTGGGTAATTTTTTACGATTTGTAACTTCAACTTTAGCCAAAGCCAAAATATTTTACTCACAAAAATGATCTTTCGCCATCTTGTCTAACGATTTGATCATCACGTATCCGGTAACTCGTCCTAACAGAAAGTCACAAAGCAAATCAGTAATAAATATTACCCCGTTCTTAGACACTTATAGGTATTCATTCATACAAAGAACTGCCACTGGGTGAACTCTATACTGTCAGAATCAGTAATATCGATAGAAAATGCAAATTAATTCAAAAGCCAGATGAAATAACACTTCATCAGGCTCATCTAGCACCCCACTAGGGGACCGGTGTTGAACTGTATTATCCAGATTCAGATGATCCAAGACTCAACCATGACGAGGGTGCAAACTTTCTAGATCATTTATATGACCCACTGCTAAAACCATATCACTTTTGGGTAAAGAGGATGCGGAAAAGCAGTAGGTCAGTTCATCTGTGATCAAGCCATCAGACAAGATGGCGAAAGCTCAGTTTCGTGAGTAAAAATATTAAGATTTCTGTTACCAAAAAATTAAACAGTGATTACTTTATTTGGTACCTTAGGTTAAGTGTTTTTAAGATATTGCTTTTGTTTTTAAGTGTTCGGATACTTTTGCTCGCAGTATAAATCCAATTGACCTTAAGCCTTTGCGAGTACTCCCGAGAGCTCGTCATTTTACGTCACGCCGACTTGCAATGCGCAGTAATGATGTTCGACAAACGATGTGCGCATCGGCACATATCGGCGTGACGTCAAATGACGAGTTCTCAGGTGTACTCGCAAAGGCTTATGGGATTTACCGAAAAGGTCAATTATTAGTCAAGTTGCAGATACATGACCATTGACTTTTTTTATTGCTAAAGGGCCAAGCAAACATCTTGCCATATTATATAACTTGATTAAAGCGTTGAAAAATGTTGTCCACGTGTTTGACCTTTGACCTCAATAACTCACAAAAATATGATGGAATTAATTCAGGTAAAATTGTATTATATCATACATGTATGCATCATCAATGATTTTTTCTTTTAGTAAATTTCGTCTTCATTATAATTTGGCTTTATATTGGCTTTCCCTATGTTGTTTATGAAAATTCTTAGTCCTCCTAATATTATGTCAACTCCATTGAATGTTATTAAATGGATAGATGCTTAGCAAAGAGGATACTGGTCTGTGAATAAAGTACTTCCCTTCTGTCTTTGGCACTTATGTATGTTTACGTGCATGCTTTCATTATCATTGGCTTGACTATTCCCCATAATAGTCCGGTGAAGTTTTAACATGTGCCAATGGCAGAAGCTGTACCATCTTACTCCCTTTGTTTTACCTTTGGTTATTGATTCCAAACTTAATCACCTCATATACGTAATTTGTATCTGATGTATTGAATGAAATATTGTTTGTTATATACTGTTACCAGATTCTCTATCAGCTTCTGTGTCAAAATATGTTAATATTATTTCAGGTAAAATTGAATTTATTATCACTCAAATAAGCATCATCTTTGATTTTCTTAGCAATAACTCCTCGCTATAATCATGGATATGGTAGATAAGATCATCTTATCTACTGTTTCCATGCTAAGCTATAATTGAGCTTATTATGTTTTATCAGTTTTAAACTTTGTCACAAATATAAGTATAATGTATGTAAGCATTATCACAGGGGTTCTGTTTGTTTATATTTTTTCAATCTGATTTATATCGGTATGTTTTATTCTAACTATTTAAATCCAATAGGTTATATGGATGAATGCAGGGTACTATCTATTAACTTCCTCAGTAAATACCATCATTGCTGTGAATTGATGATAATCCCTAACTTACGTTTAGTGCTTTGTATGGTTTTTTGTTATCCTTTTGAATCTACTTTCTATTCATCACCCCATATATATGTTTGTTTACATTACAAGCATTATGTTGGCTTATATTATATTGTGAAAGAAATAGCATGTGTATATCTATTACCACTATAGACCAACTAAGCAATACTTTGAACATCATTTCCAATGAAAAAAGCCAGTGTTATATAATGGGTGACTTCAATTTAGATCTGCTTGACCATGAAACCGATTCCAAGGTAAATGACTTTATTAACATTCTTTATTCGCATGATTTTATCCCATCCATTGACCGTCCAACCCGCATAAAAACTAACATTCATGGGCATACTAGCGCAACCCTAATTGATAACATTTTCACCAATGACATTACATCCCAAATCAAGTCCGGTATTATCATCACCGATCTTTCAGATCACTTTCCAATTTTCCTCACTCAACAAAATTGTAGGCCTAACACGGTACGATGCACACCTCTAACAAAGAAGTCACGTCATATGAAAGCTAACAATATTAAAGGTCTTAATAATGCATTGTCCCTTGTTGAGTGGCATCGGATAACCAACACATTGGATCCAGACGAGGCATATAATAGATTTAATTCTAAATTTTCTTCACGCTTAAACATTCACTGCCCAATTAAAACTAGTGTAATTTCTAAACGTAACTCACCGAAAAAACCATGGGTAACTAAAGGACTCATTAAATCGCTCCAAACAAAAGATAAATTGTATAAAATCTACATCTTAAATCCAACTAGTGTTAACAAACTAAAATATAATAATTATCGTAACCATCTAAACCTTTTACTTCGTCTCAGTAAAAATCACACATCACCTCAAAAATTGAAAATAATAAAAATAATACAAAAGAAATGTGGAAAACACTGAACAATTTACTAGGACGTAATAAAAAAACTAAATTACCCGATTTCTTTAACGACGGTGAAGGTAAAAGAATAACTGATAACCAAACTATAGCTGAAAACTTTAATAACTTTTTCGCCAATATTGGCAGTAACCTTGCTGATAAAATCCCTGATCCACCTGCCAATTTTAAACCTCCCCTGTCATCTTATATCAATTCCAGTACACTTTTCATGTACCCTACTTCTCCAGATGAACTTATAAAATTAACATCGAATTTGAAAAATAGCAACAGCAGTGGAACTGATGACATCAGTAACAATCTTCTAAAACAAGTTATTCCTTCCATATGCGGTGTACTTTCCCATATTTTCAATTCATCTCTTGCATCTGGAACTGTCCCTATTGCACTAAAACAGGCTAATGTAACACCTATTTTTAAAGCAGATGATAAACACAATTTCACCAACTATAGGCCTATTTCAATTCTTCCATCTATTTCCAAACTCCTTGAAAAAATTGTCTACATACGGATCTTTAACTTCATTGACCACCATAATATTCTCACCCCTCACCAGTTTGGCTTTAGGCCTAAAAGATCTACATACATGGCAATTAACGACCTCTATTGTAAAATTGCGGACAACCTGGATAACAAACTACACACAATTGGTATTTTCCTAGATCTTAGCAAGGCCTTTGATACCATAAACCACAACATCCTCCTGAATAAACTTAATACATATGGTATCAGGGGTCTTGCTAATGATTGGATCAAGAGCTACCTATCCGGAAGACAGCAAAGAGTTTCCTTTAATAACACCCTATCCTCATCAGCTGATGTCAAATGCGGAGTTCCTCAAGGATCGATCCTAGGGCCGTTATTATTTGTTTTATATATTAATGATCTCCCACTTTGTTCTAAAGCACCCCATTTTATTTTGTTCGCTGATGACACCAATATCCTTTTCTCACACCATAATCCTAATACATTAGAATCAATAGTTAATAACGAACTTAATCATATATCAAATTGGTTCAAACTTAATAAATTGTCATTAAATATCAAAAAAACTAATTATATTATATTCAAAAATAAACATAATAATAAACCTGATATTGAACTTGACATTAAAATTAATAATATACCCATCCAAAAAGTTCAAACCACCAAATTCCTCGGTATTCTGATTGATCATAACTTGTCCTGGACTTCCCATACACAACATGTTTCCAAAATTATATCCAAATACAATGGTGTTATTAGAAAGGTTAGACCCTTCTTGCCGCAAGAGTCTCTCCTAACCCTGTACAATTCACTTGTTCTTCCATATTTGTCATATGGTGCAATGATTTGGGCTGATCCCAACAATTCTAATATTGAATCACTCTTTCTACTTCAGAAAAGAGTAATTCGAACATGCACCAATTCTCTCTGGCTAGCCCACACAGACCCTCTCTTTTCATCTCTAAAAACCCCAAAGATTAATGACATATACAAAATCCAACTTGCATCATTTATGTATCAATTTCACCATGACCTCCTGCCTAATGATCTCATCAAAGATGATTTTTCAAAATCAAACATTAACCCATCACTATGACACTAGGTACGCCACCGTACTGGCAAGTAATACATCTCGCTCTCAAGGTCCAATTATTTGGACTAGTCTTTCCTCAAACCTGAAAGCTTCTAGTTCACTTAATTCCTTCAAATATAATATGAAAAAAATCCTCATTGATTGTAATAGCTCTGTCGTTACCCCGTAATTTTTTTGTTTATCATTTTCCAGCTGTCCCTATCTTTGTCTTATTATTATCTCATCCTATCTCTCCTTTCTTTCTTTCTTTCTTTCTTTCTTTCTTTCTTTCTTTCTTTCTTTCTTTCTTTCTTTCTTTCTTTCTTTCTTTCTTTCTTTCTTTCTTTCTTTCTTTCTTTCTTTCTTTCTTTCTTTCTTTCTTTCTTTCTTTCTTTCTTTCTTTCTTTTTCTTTCTTTCTTTCTTTAATGTAGTCGGATAACTTTGTTTTTGTCTTGTCTTGTACTGTTCCGTAGGAGGGCATTGCAATCCCACGCTTTGCGTTTAGCAGTGTCCTCATCCTCCATTGTATGTACATTCAAAAATAGTATAGCTATTTACAAGTATTTAGACATAACTTATTTATAACCATTGTTTCAATACCATCATTACCATGTCATTATTATCATATACCATAATATATACTATAGTATGTTTGTTTATTATATCTTATTCTCAGTATACTTTGCATATAATATTTATCTAATATGTATAGGCCTTAACATTTGCAATTACATGCATGTTGCATAGTATAATTTGTGCTATAGAGATTAGTATATATTTTTGTATTACACTGTATTTATATGCTTATATTTATATTTATATTGTACATGCCTTGTTGGATGAATAAATTTGATTGATTGATTGATTGATTGATAACTTAATTTGTCCAAGGGTGCCTTCTTAGCACCCGGCAGATTCTGAATCTACATACCCACCCCTGGCTGTTACTTAAAACCAATACATTAGTACGCAACTTCACAGCCCTGGTCAGTTTCTTTCTCCAATATTACTAGCGTCTCCAAGTATTTTCAACATACTATAGGCATAATTATAAAGAAAACAAAACAAATGGTTAATGAAGTTTTATGAACGTTTCCTTAGGGAGGGAGGGGTAAAGTGTCAATTGCATTTACCCTCTTACAATATGTTGGTTTTTTTTGTTGTTTTTTTTATAACATTGTTACACATAATATATTTCTTAACCCTAACCGTACCAAACATCAAAAACCTCAGTTCAGAAAGCGTTGGCACAAGCAGGTATCCCACGTGATGCGATTGCAACTAAAATTACATTTATATTCAAAACCCTGGGATCAAAACACAATTAAAATTCATTACAGATAAATTTTGTAACTTTCAGAATTGTTCAAATAGAAAACATCATAGTTATAATTGTTTGTATTTATTTCAGACATAGATGAGTGTGCAAATAACCCCTGCTTGAATAGTGGTACCTGTGTTGATCAACATAATCGATATGAGTGTACCTGTGCTCCTGGATGGGAAGGGAACAACTGTAACCTAAGTGAGCACAACTGGAGTTTGGTTCCATTTTCCTTGTTTATTTTTACATGTATAATAAGCCAGTGAAAGCTCTCATCCTGCTTCGTTATCATTAACATTATTTAAAAAAACATGTCCCTGTCCCAGTAGCCCTGTTTTAGATCTAGTGCTTATAGATAAACCCGCAGGAGATAAAAACAATTTGAAAGAAATTGTCTGTTTCCGCCTAAGGATGAGCCAAGGGTCATTTTTCATTTTTTTTAAAGATGATATAAACATTTGCCATTATGGTAGTTCAGGATGTTGATTACATTGCCCAATCAATGTTACGCGGTTTGATATGCTCAAAACCTATGATTACGACAGTGGCCCAATTCGTTTTCTAAACGTTTTAGTCGGGCGCGGGCATAACTACTTTTTGAGCGCAAACATCAATGAAACCGACTAAAGGGCTTCTTGTATAGACCAGACTGACATTACGTATCGTTGTGAAATGTTGCGAAAATAAGGTTGTTGTTTTTACTATAAACAAAAACAATTTTGTAATAGGTAATTCAGGTAATAGTTGGCATTGTCAATTATTGTCATGGGAAAACAGGTCAATAGTATGATAATTATGCAGCAATATTCTGGTTACAATATATATATATATATATTTTCTATTGATTTTTATTTCAGACACGGATGAGTGTGCAAGCAACCCATGTTTAAATGATGGGACATGTGTTGATCAATATAATCAATATGTGTGTACCTGTGCTCCTGGATGGGAAGGGAACAACTGTAACATACGTTAGTACAATATGAGTATAACTTGGTTACATTTTATTTCATTTTACTTGGTTTGACATGTTTATTACCCAGTTAAAGTTACTTTGAGGGTCACGCTTGTCATACTCCAGGTCATTGTATAATTATTATTTTTATACATAATATCCTATTGTCTGTCCAATTAACTTAGACACCCAGTTTTTGTTACTTATTTGAAAAAATATCCACTTTTAAAGAAAGTCATGAAAGAAAAGTGTTAACATTCGCTGAGACCTAACGGGATTTTTGTGTTTCCAAAGCATTGAGTGAGAGTTTACCAGAAATTCTATTGAAATTGGAGGTTTTTCTCAACACTTTAAAAATAATCCGGTAGAAGTTGGGTACCATTATTTTGGAAGGTCTCATTATACAGATTTGTAGGTATGGTGATTTTGGATAGTGAATGGATGAATAGTAAATTAATTATACTTCTCACCAAAAACATTTTATAAAAAAAAAAAATATAATTCAGTTCATAAAATGCAGACAGTGTTTCTAATTGGCATATTTATTCTTAGTGTATTAACTATAAGTGATCCCAGCTGCCCCTCAACCAATTACAACAATTCGGCGCGGTATTTGAATCTTCTTCTGTGCATGCTTTTGGCTTGGCCCAATTCTAAGAAAATACCAATTGTATGCATTATAAATGTTCTGATGTTTTTGGTGAGGAGTATAATTCACAATACACTCCAGCCGCATAGTAACTTGCTCTATCATTTGTTATAATGCACCAACCGTGACATCTTTTGAGTTATAGAGGTTGTGCATGGAATTATTTATTGGCTCCAAACAAAGGATTTGAACCCGTGTCCTTCACCGAAATCATGGCACAGTGCAGCCCATTCAATCAAATATTGTCATCAACCTATTTGATTGTAGTGTATTTGTTATGTGTGTGAGACGACCTCTCGCAGTAGATTGCAAACATGCTTTTGTTGAATGCATTTGAGTAGACCGCCATTATTGTGAATTAGTAAAGGATCAAAGAAAAAGGGTGGAATCACTGATCAATATGCATGATTACAATGTTCAAACACCCTTACTGTAAATAGATTATCCCATCAAAAGTTTCAAGTCATTAGGAATATTCGGCTGGACCCAGATATCTTGCTGTAAATCGGTCAAAATTGAATAAAAGTAGACAAGGAAGAATATTTTTCATCGCTTTACTAATAATTTCTGTTAGGTCTGACCGTGTTTAGCAACTTTTCTTTCATGACTTTTTTTCCAAAGTGAAAACTTTTCGAAATATATCCTAAAAACCGGGTGTCTAAGTTATTTGGACAGACAAATAGTACGCAGTAGCAATGCTCTAAGTTAGATCCAGTTAGATCCATGATAATCATTTTACATTATTATGCTTTTTTCATACATTGTTAAATTTGCTATTATTGCGTGTCTGTATAATGTGTGACCTAAATCTTAATTCATTCATATAACTTAAGTTAAACATCAATGAATATAATATAATGCGTCAAAAGAACGACATCTATCTGTTAGTTAAGTAGTGTTTATTTGTAATCGATAATGTGTGATTTCTAATCAAAAAATTATTAAAAAATGATCGGAAAATGATTTTCAAATCCATCAGGCCCCTTCTTTACGAAGTTTCTGTAGGTATAGGGGTGTCAAACAACGATCAATAATCGATAATCAATAATAAATTAACGATAACCAATAATCAGTCAAGATAATCTCAATTTCCCGAACGTTAAGAAAGGACAAAAAAATACCAGATTTCGTTGCCAACTTCAATTGGATAAAATGAAACTTCTCTGCAAAACAAATTTGTTCTGAATATGAAAATTGGAATGCGTGTGCTGACATCGTCCTAGATTGTCAGGAATGCCACACATTCCATTCTTATGAAATATCAAATACAAAAGTTTCTACTACACTGGTTTCTATTTGGAAATGTTTCATAAAATCACGATTTTCTCGAAAACTGAATCAAGCACACAGCAATAAAAAAAAATTAACATTCTTTCAACTTGGAATAATTATACGATTCTCTCTTAAACACCTAAAGATTTCTCCAAACATGCCCTTTCATTGACTACCAAATTTTTTGGTCTGACGTGTTAACGATTCCTCTACAGAGACTAAGTAATAATGACTGAAACTCTATCAAGAGCAGCGAGTCACTCAAACCCGATGTGTTAAGCAGAAATTCGCGGGGCGCGGGAAAAGTACTGATTTTAGCCATCATCACGGACACTGCGTTTAGGGTCCCAATTTCAGGCGCCTTTGCTAAAATTAAAGGGTAGACTGATGGCATAATTGCAAATTGAATCATCGTTTAGGTGATAAATAAAAGCCTTTGTTCAACGGGCTTTTCGGGGATTTTGTTTTTAACTGCATGTAATTAAAAACCTCCGTTCATGATCATGTCCGAGTCGAAGCTCGTACCGCCGAGCCACCGTGCCCTCTATTATAATACCTAAAACTACAACCTCGACCGTATCTGCGCAAAACGTGGTAACAATAGAATGTTGTCCTTCCTTTTTCTCTTTGTAGGTGTTTGTCAACATGAGTGGCACGAATGGCAAAAACATTGCTACAGATATTTTGACAGTCGTAAATCATGGTATGATGCTATAAAGTACTGCCGCAGTAGTCAGTACGGAGCTGATCTTGTGAGCATTCATTCCTCTGGTGAAAACAGCTTTGTCAAAAGTCTTATTGGACGGGCTGAGGTAAGTGACATTCTGCAAATAGATTTGATTTTGGGGAAAAAACCTGACCACAATGTATTATGTAATAACTACTCTGGAATTTTGCTGAAATATTTTTACTATAATGTCCTGAAAAGAAAGCGTATCATGTACAGACTTCGTGCTTAAACTAACCTATCAAGACGCTTTACTTTTCGAGTAACCCATCATCAGCCAATGTCTATCTAAATAGTTTTAGAACTGTTTTTGATTGAAAAAAACATATTCTGTTAATGATGTTCAGCCAATGTCAATTATTAAAATAGCTATAACACGTGCCTATTTGGGTCAAATTAACTGAATATCGTTTATAACCAAAACATAACAAGAACAGTGTTATAAATGTGGGTATTGTAGGTTTGTGAACGGTTGTAGCTCATAACAATATATTCGACATTTTGATTTATATGTTTAATATAAGAATTGAAAATGTGTTGTAAAAACTGTTTAATGTCAATATCACTGAGAAGTAAAACCAATATACCCTGATCAGTTTAAAAGTTACAGTGTACTTTACGAGATAAAGGATGGGAAGTATACCATTATTCTTTATGTAATCTTCTCTTGAATCATTTAAATCATCTCTTAACAGTCTCTACGCAGGACAACCGATTCTTTTGTTCTGCTTAGTCGCGCTAAAAGTCGTATCATAAAAATGTTAAAATCAGCACTATGAAATTTATTTTCTCGGTCAAATATAAAGCAATTTTTTTTTCTTCAGTAAAAAAAAAAACCATAGTCTTGGATATACATTTTTAAAATCCTGGTGTTAAAATTAAGGGGGTACTACACCCCTCGATAAATTTGTGTCTATTTTTACATTTTTCTCAAAAACTAATAACACAGTGGTAACAAAAGTTATGTATATTATAGGGGCAAGGAATCCAATTACTACACTGGAATTTCAGTGACCCAAGACAAGCGGTTTGTTATTTATGATCATAAATAAGGTACCGCTAGGATGTACCTCGTTTCCTATCATATATACTGAACCGGTTGTCTTGAGTCACTGAAATTTCAGTGTAGTAATTAGATTCCTTGCCCCAATCATATACATAACTTTTGTTACCAGTGTGTAATTATTTTTTGAGAAAAATGCAAAAATAGTCACAAATTTACCACATGGGTGTAGTACCCCCTTAAGCATCAAATTGTGTCTTTTAGTGTGATATTTTTATTTTATTTTTGTAGGCCTTTAGTTCGCCCGCGAGCTTTTTACGGAATTCATATTTTAGCGTCTCAAACTAATATAGTTTGCTAAAGAAAGATATTTCCCACCTCTGTAAGGCACATCGTGTGGGTCTATATATTATAGTTTTGTCAGAATTTCCGTTTTTATTTTACCCTTTTCCCTTCATGCTCCGAAAATGTCAAACAGTACTTTTTCGCGAGAGCAACCAGGAGAAATAATCGATATTTCCATTGTTATCGTCCAGATCCCTTTTCCATTGAAAGCAAGGATTGCCCGACCAGCGATTTGGTAGCCCAAATCCCCAACTGGATGTTCTGGTAAATGAGTTGAATTTTGGACATTTGCTCCCGTGATAGCCTGCAATTTCAATTTATAGGGCCTATGGATTCCATGATTATGAAAACCATTTTGTCTGCTTGTTTGTTTGTTTATTTACCTAGGATGAGGTCCATGGAAAAATCAACTGTCCAAACCTAGAAAAATTAGCGTGTTATTATAGGGGATATTAATTTTCTGTCCCTCCTATCTCCAGGTGATTTTTGTATGACCACCCCCCCCCCACATCGCGGGTTGCCATTCTCATTACACCCTTCAGACTTGTGTTCGGGTTTGTGTTTAATTTGACATGTAGGCCTATTGGTCATAATTTAGCGATATAGGACCTACTTTCTAAATGTATAGCTATAGCCGTGCTATATAAATATTATTATGTACCGGTATGTAATATTATGTAGGCCTATGGGGGTGGGGTGGGTGCAGAGGTGTGTGAGGTGGGTAGTGGGGGTGTATGTAGGGATGGTAGGGATGGTACTCAACACATTTTAACCATGACTTTCAATGCAAGGCTCATTGTTGCCACAAATGTTTTTTTTCCTTTAAGTCATTTAATAGGTTTTTATAAACTTCCATGTTTAACCTATTGTTTTGGCTGCTTCATTATGACTTTCGGTGGGTTTCCAAAAGCAATTTTAAACAAACACAAACAAAAGGCACCGTCATGACAATTGAAACATTCTGTTTTTAGGCAAGCAATTTTTAATTAATTGCTTGAACAGGTTTTTGTTTAAAAACAAAAACCTGTTTAAGTTAACAATGATAATGAATGGTTCTTATAAGGCACAATCTCTTCCGATGAGGAACTCAAAGGGCGTAAAGCACGAAATTGACAAACAAACATAAAAAACAATCAGTTTACAAAAGATTGATTTTAAGCTGGCGTTTAAATAACGAAAGTCTGGGGATGTTACGAAGGTTATTTGGAAGTGTGTTCAAAACAGTTTGCTTGATAAAACATACAGCGTAATATTTATGTTTTGTGAATGAAAGTTTTGTTTAAAATATTGCCCAATTGCATGTAAGATTGTTGATTTTTTTTACCAAATGTTGGGCAAAGTTGTTTTGAGGAGAAGCAAATTTCAACAGATTGGTCCGATGATCACGGTGATGATGAAATCAAATAATTAATCACTCACGTGGTGAAAGATCCTCATCGTGCTTAACATGATCAATGTCATAGTAGCGCTAGGCCTGGGAATTTCTTTGCTATATATAAGTTCTGGCAATTAACACTGTAGCCAGGCCGGGCACCCAGAGATATCGATCCACAATGCTATAGTATTTAGCCTCAGATCACGCGTTGATTTTGAAAAAAATTCAGCCGGCAGTAAAAAAATGGTGAAATGAAAACGGAAATTCTGACAAAACTATGATATATCGCTCACGGTGATGTGCGTTAGAAAATTGGGAAAAATCCTTCATTAGCGAACTATATTACTTTGAAAAGCTAAAAGGTTGATAAAAAAAAAAAAGGCTCGCGGGCAGAGTTGAGGCCTATCAAAATCGAGAATCTTACAATAAATGACTGAATTTTACGCCTAAGTTTAACACTAGGATTTAAAAAAATACAGTATCAATCATTACAGTTTTTCCTGACATTTACTGAAAAAATGAAAATTATTGCTTTTCATTTGGCCGAGAAAATTAATTTTACATTGAAAAGGTGTAACTCAAAATTTTGCTCATTTCAACACCAAATTCGACCGTTTGTATTGCCTCATTAAATGACTGAGTGAGCCTTGCACAACAAAAGAATCGGTTGTCCTGCGTAGACTGTTAAACTCTTCTAATGAATATTACTTACGGTTAAGTTTATTGATTATGTATTGCCTGTTTTCATATATTTGTTGTTGTTTTGTTCCATTGCTTTTTGCTTGAGTTCTTCTTGCTCAATGAGTGCTATTTTGCTATACGGCATTATCATTATTATATTATTACGTCGTATTATTATTATTATTGTTATTATTATTATTATTATTATTATTATTAGTGTTATTATTATTATTATTATTATTATTATTATTATTATTATTGTTATTATCGTCGTCGTCGTCGTCGTCGTCGTTGTTGTTGTTGTTGTTGTTGTTGTTGTTATTATTATTATTATTATTTTGTTATTCTTTGCCAAATATTATAAAATATATTAGTAACAACTGTTAACTGTCAGAAGAGTTTTTCTATTCATTTTAAGCCAAACTAATGAAGTAAAATGAAAGAAAACAACTTCCCTTACTATCTTAGCCGATGCGGTGTTATATTGGGTATTTAATTCATAATTATCATGATTATAACTTTAATTCAAACTTTAATGTTTCGGGTAAGCTAAAATATTTTTAACAAAATACATATTTTGTTGTCTGTTCTGTCGAAGAGCAGCTTATCTGCTGGAAACGTCGTTTGTATTTTTGTCTGTTTTGCTCATAGTGTGTCTGCTAATGTACAAAAAATAGTGATTGATTCTCATCAGTCGTTCCAGTGCACTTTTGTATTCCTATTGATTTCTGTTTTCTTTGCAGATTTAACACTTATGTGGGCTCGGAATTGGCAAATTTCGGCTATCGAACTTAGCCTACTTCTGTAGCTACATTTTGTTGTTTTTCCCCTAGTAGAGAGGCCACTTTCTGGCTACATAGGATCCCGTACATCAATTTTGGACAAAGGTGCCAGCCGGGGTAGAATTAATCGTTAGAGTCTCCTTCGTCTATTTTACCCGGGTGGCATTTCTGAAAAGTGATGTGAACTGAGATATTTTGGTTAAAAATTTGTTTTTTTTGCGACTTTTTTCCATTTTTTACCAAAAATGGAAAATCTAATAGTAGCCAGAACTTCAAAAGAAAATTGATTGCAACCTTAATTTTTGCTCTGAGTAATAGAGGGCATATGAATATTTCATATCTGAAAATATCTATTTTCAATATATCATACCATATTGAGGTGAAATTTGGGTTAAAACATACTTTTTCATGATATTTCTCACTACTTTTATTAGGCATATCACCTCAAAAATAAGCGCAGCAAAAACACGTTATGTTTCTACATGAATAAGCTTTATTAAAGCATCAAAAATCAAAAGACGGAATTGAAATCGGTCAATGCATTGTGATGTAGTGTCAATTTTAGGATGCTCATAAATGGAATGCAAATCTGCCAGAAATGGCTATAATCACAAAATTGGCACATTTCGAAATTTTGAAGGTTTATTTGGACGCTTGCTTGAAAAGCAGCGTTAATTTAAGTATCACAGGTTAAATGCCTATCTTTTCTGACTTCGTCAAAGAAAACAAAATTTAAAAATTTATCATTAAATAATTATGATAAATTAACCAAATACTATTTTAGCAATTTCGGCCAATCTGCAGACAAATTAAAGCTGAAAAAATGACTAAGTTCAGCTAATTAATATGCAAAATTGATGCCAATAGAAAACCGTACATGATATCAGGGTGCGGTTTTTTTTTACACATATGTATACAAAGTTCTTTCAATTGATAACAAAAAATACACAAAAAGTAATTAATTGCAATTCCGCGTAAAAACCACATGTGCCTGCTAACGGTCAAAAAAAATTTATTGCATGAGGTGAAAGGGCTTTGGTTGTAGGTTACAAAAAGTCACATCAAAAATTCCTCCGGAGCTTGTTGCCATAGCAACGGCAGATTTTATGATTTTGGCGATTTTGGCTGATTTTGGGGTGAAAATAAGGGAAAATATGTACTTTTCTGAATTGTTCCTGACTTAAAATTTGAGGTCACATTAAAAAAGCAACCTTACCACCATAAAGTATTATCTTTGTGCTTTCCCCAGATGCAAAAAATATTTCAATAATATTTCCCTATGTGCAAGTTTAGGGCTGGGCAACATTGCCAATTTAGCACTTTTGAAAAAATGCAATTTTTACCCTATCTTTGAAGCCTAAAAACTAATTTTGCTTGAGCACCCAGAATTATTTCCTCTTTGTTGGTACTTGAGCAGACATTGCCCCTTCCAAATTTGGTAAAAAATCTCTGGGGCTATTTGACCTGTAAAGCCAGTGTTGCCAGAAAGTTTGATAATTGTCAAAAACTGCATTTTTCGAAATAATGCATTTTCTACATATTTACTCGGGTAACCTATAATACCACCAACTTAAATGAAATACCGTATTTGCACACTTTGCACACATGATTAGACACACGCTGCAACGGAACAACACTTTGATGCTGGGGACAAGTCCTGTCCTGCAAAAACCGGTATTGCCAGAAAATCTTATTTTATTAATCCAAATTTCCAATTTGTGCGTTTTACAATTATTTACTCGGTTAAGTTTGTACTATCAATGTTAGTTGAATATAACGTGCATTTAAACATCATCTGATACAATACAGGTTCGGACACATGGGCAAGTTTTTCGACAGGTGGCTAAGTAAGTCTTAGGCTTAGGCGACCTTGAGGATAATAAGCTTAGTTTTGACCAAAAATAGTATTTTTTTTGAAAAATGACATATGTACCTTGGAAAGTGTATCAGCTTATTAAGATGGATGTTTAGATCAAAAAGTAAATCACACCATTTCTGTGACCTATGGTGTTTGACCTATGACCTCTTGGAATAATATTCATAAATAGGCCTAAAATGCAGGTTTTTAATGATTTTGGTCATTTTGGGCAAAAATGGACCCTTTTTACCATTTTTAGCAATTTTTTGCATTACAAAAGTTCAAATTACACTTAACTTTATTGTTAAATAGGGCTTCTTTAATTTTAGGCTATTGAGAGAATTCAACGAGCATGCAGTTTCCATGGCAACGGCCATTTATGCTCATTTTTAAGCAAACATCTGTAAAATAGAGCTAATTTCCCAGTAAAATTAACAAAAAATGGGTGTAAATGGCCGTTTCCATGGAAACTGCCATCTCTTTGAATTCTCCTAATAGCTTAAAATGTTATGCCAATCAAACATTTTTTTTAGGCTTATGATAATCCTGGTAATGAGAATACAGCCGAGTGAACTCATATCAAGGTATAACAGTTTTAAGTGTATTCGCTGATTTAAACCATTGCTTTATACTAACAATAGGCCTATCAATACTCTCTAAAACTGTGGATTCTTGCATAGAAACGTGTCAAGGGTTCATTCATACAAAATAATCTACAGTAATGAATAGACGCCATAGCAATGGTTCAGTTAAGTACATTTTCCAGACCTGATTTGCGTGATCTAGCCTGTATGTAAATATATCAGATATTTGTGTAATCTATTAATATGAGAATGATGCGTTTTAAACCTGACTCAACAGGCTTTTGTAGACCCCTTCTGTCTATCCCACCTGACATGTGGAATGATGTGGTCATGGCAGTGGCGGATCCAGGGCAGTCAGGGGTTGAGAAAAAATAGATAAAAATGTACAAAACTTGTAGCGGCCATCGCGTCCCCCCTCAGAAGTAAGAAACTTTTGCAAAATGAAGACCTAATTGAAGCGATTTGGTGGACCATTTTGGCACTATTAGTGTGTAAAATTTTATTTTGCAAAATGAAGGTCCAATTCAAGCCATTTGGTGCATCATTTTTGCACTATTTAAACATAAAAAAGGGCCCGAATTCAATTTACAAACCTTAAGACTCACATTTACTAAAGCATGCGTGGATCGATGAAGTCAGTATGAAGTCCGTCTTAATACTGACTTTGGTGGCAAAGTGTGACGGGCCCTGCATATTGTCGGGCCCGCAGTAATTTTCACATGCTTTTAGGATGAGGACCCGCCTTCAAGTAATGCCTTAAATAATCGCCTTTCCTCCTTTTCTCTTCTCTTTTCCCTTCCCCTTTCTCTTCTCTTCTCTCCTTTCCTCTTTTTTTTTTGGAGGGGGGGCGGCTGGAAGGAGGGACCGGGCCCACCGCCCCCCGAATTCTGACCATCATTTGCCTCAATGGATTCTTCTACATGTTCTATAAGCTTCTATAGGCCCACTTTATTCGCCCCAAACACTCAATGTGGACCGGGATGTGGCCAAGATCAAGGCCCACATACATAAATATTTTTCTGGTATGTAGGATTTGGTAAATCTTTAGATCCTTCATGTTTTATTATAAAGACCATCGAATGTTAACTTCCACAGTTGATTACATCCTTACATCCATGATCCTGGGCATCCCGGAACGGGGAATACTTAAAATTGTGAGTCTTTCAGGCCAAATGTTATACATCGGATCTTTCAAAGGGAAGCTTTAGTAGGGGCATGGAAGTAAGAGAGGTCTTCTTTTGTGTCAAATGTTATTTAGCAATTTATTATTCACAATTAAATTAATCAGAGCAATTTTGAAATTTGACCGTACATGATGTTTGACCTGAGCTGTGTTTTTAACATGTTCCCCTTTCGGTTAATATTCACCACCTTTGAGCCCAATCACATGTATTTTAAATTCAACCCCTAAATGACCTTCGATCTCAACATCCTTTAGGGTAGTATGTATTATATCTTTTCTCCCTTCCACCCAATGATCATAGCATGATACCTTTGGAATGGCAATTTTTAACCAAAAAGCATATACACATACAGATAGAAAATTATCTTGAGGACATACTGCAGTTACTGTCCGTTTTCCTATACACAATACACAGTGCTCTCACCATTGACGCGTGACCCTACAAATGATGTATGTTGGGAGAATGGACACTTGCCTAGTTAACATCACTGTGTGAAAAATAACCAGCCAATATTTTATTTATTCTCCAAAACTTTTAGCAAATATATTTCTCTAACATGACCTAAAATTACAGCTAGGTTAGATGTTCAGAAATGGTCGCACTTTTGTAAAATATGAGTGAGGGCAAGGCATAGCTAGCCAACTCCCCGTGTTATTTGAATGGAGATTTGACCGAAAATATTGGTATCGGACCGCTCACTTCTGAAGGATAAAACAAAAAAACCGGTAAAAGCTACATTTAAATTATTCTAAATAGGTTCTAGAAAATAAAGTTTTGTAACATGTCCTAAATTTTAGCTAATTTAGGTGTTTGGAGAGGTCGTACTTTTGTGTTTTAGGAAGGACATGTAAACGACAGATAACACCAAAAATATGAAGAAATTATTTCTAAACCGTGTTAAGTCAAAAATCATTATGTTGCTCATTTTCAAGAATGCTGGTTTACAAAAAGCACGACATTGTCTGATTTCGTGAACAAAGCCACACATAACATTGTTTCCTTTCGTTTCCTTTATAATCGGTTACCCAACTGAAGCTATGAATACCAGCTTTATTGCGATATCGCACATGAAAACAGTCACTTGTGCACAACCAGAGAAGATCCGATTTAATCAGTTGAGCTGTTTCAATGAGTGTTATCTTGGTTTAATAGCTTTTAATGGGGTTAAGTCCTGCAAAGGTCGAGATGAATTCTACTGTAGACATGACTGCATCATGATTGTGTTAGAAACTAGGGGAAATGGGGGAAATAGGGAGCGTTTTAATTGCAACAGCCCATCATGACCCACATGCTTCATCACCAGTTGGATGTTTACTTGCATTGTAAACATGGTAAATATTGTCTGCACGGTAGTTTCAATGTAAACACATGTGATATTACCTTTCCACCCTGGACAAGTATACCTTCAACAGGTCCTGTATCAACGTAGAAGTAGAAGTCATATTGATTGCATCGAGACAACAAACGGATATCTTTATTTAGGGGAGAAATTCAATAAGGGTGTCAAATAATGCAAACGTCAATATTGATGCCCCCAATGGGAGTTTGAAGTTTATATTATTGTGCGTATCATTCATTTTTACCAGGCTACATTTTTAAACAAATGCACTCATGTTTTGACGAACTCAAAAATTACGGGTATGGGTGAATTAATTGTCATATAATCTGGTAACACCATCATTGCCTAAGTTTCAAAACCTGTTTGAGATGGTGGTTAAAAATTGGTCCATTTTGCCCAAAATGACCAAAATCATTAAAAACCTGCATTTTAGGCCTAATTATAAATACCAAGAGGTCATAGGTCAAAAATCATATGTCGCAGAAAAGGGTTGTGATTTACTTTTTTGATCCAAACAACCATCTTAGTAAGCTGATACACTTTCCAAGATGAATATGTCATTTTTTTAAACATTTCCCATGTAAAAAATTACTATTTTTGGTTAAAACTAGGCTTAGTATCCTCAAGGTCACCTAAGCCTAAGGCTTACTAAACCACCTGTCGAGAAATTCGCCCATGTGTCTGAACCTGTATTGTATCAGATGATGTTTAAATGCACATTATATTCAACTAACATTGAGTTAACCGAATAAATAATAATGTAAAACGCACAAATTGGTAATTTGGATTAATAAAATATGATTTTCTGGCAATACCGGTTTTTGCAGGAAAGGACTTGTCCCCAGCCTCAAAGTGTTGCTTCCGTTGCAGTGTGTGTCTAATCATGTGTGCAAAGTGTGCAAATATTTCAATTAAGTTGGTGGTATTAAAGGTTACATGGGTTAATATGTAGAAAATGCATTATTTCACAAAATGCATTTTTTTTTAAATTATCAAACTTTCTGGCAACACTGGCTTTACAGGTCAAATAGCCCCAGAGATTTTTTACCAAATTTGGAAGGGGCAATGTCTGCTCAAGTACCAACAAAGAGGAAATAATTCTGGGTGCTCAAGCAAAATTAGTTTTTAGGCTTCAAAGATAGGGTAAAAATTGCATTTTTTCAAAAGTGCTAAATTGGCAATGTTGCCCAGCCCTAAACTTGCACATAGGGAAATATTATTGAAATATTTTTTGCATCTGGGGAAAGCACAATGATAGTGTGTTATGGTGGTAAGGTTGCTTTTTTAATGTGACCTCAAATTTAAAGTCAGGAGCAATTCAGAAAAGTACATATTTTCCCTTATTTTCACCCCAAAATCAGCAAAAATCGCCAAAATCATGAAATCTGCCGTTGCTATGGCAACAAGCTCCGGAGGAATTTTTGATGTGACTTTTTGTAACCTACTACCAAAGCCCTTTCACCTTATGCAATAAAAAAAATTTGACCGTTAGCAGGCACATGTGGTTTTTACGCGGAATTGCAATTAATTATGCAAATTAGCTAATTACAGCTAATAATGTATTCATGATATTATTATGTAAATTAGGCATGAGTAATTTTTTTTTTCAATATTTTCATTCATCATAGATTTGTCAAGTATGAACCTTTCATGATGTTGAATAAAGAAACTGCAGTTAATTACTTTAATATAATACAAAAAAATGCAAAGTTTGACATTTTGACGGTGTCTGGAATAGAATTTTCATTTTTCTGTAAACATGGTATGTGTCACCATTGCTCAAAGCCAAATCCGAAAAGTAAATATAAAAATACATTTGCAATGAGACTTTAAATTAACATTTTGTTATCTGGATTAACATGGGAAGGCAAATGGTAAAAGGAACCGTCATTCCACTATACCGTGTGTACAAAATGGTATGGCCTTGGACACACACAATGGCTTAGAGCTATTGTGGTTTTGTAATATTACTCCCTCTAAATTCACTTTGATATATTATGTTTCAACTCGTTTTCCTCAAGTGTGCCATTCGTTGTCGACGGAAATAATTTACATGCTAAGAAAGATTAGTATTTCAGCTTAATGGTGGTAGGTTTTTTTTTTATTTCAAAAGGTCTATATTTTATTGATTTATGAGGGATCTTCAACAATCCATAAAAACAGGTAATAGCTCTTAAACGAAGCCAAATTTATTTTTAAAAGACCCTCTGGTAGTCAGAGAAAGGTTTCACATACCATATATTAAAAATTCAAACAATTGGGATAAATAGCACATATGAGGAAGTTAATTTTTTGACATGGATGTGTGCCAAAATTGAACAACTTTGATGCGCGCGCCTTTCAATTTACTGTTATGCTTGCATGCACAGTGTGGCAGAATAATTGAGCAGCCACTGTGACATCCCTATTTTTATGGATTGAAAATTTATTTATTTGACATGAAATGTATATCCATGTATTGAGCTGGATCTTTGAATTGAAAAAATTCACTTATTTCTGTGACCCATAGTTTTTGACTTAAGCCTTCAAAAAAACCATAGGCCATTTCAGCATGAAATACATATTATTTGGATTTGTCCACTTTCATACATGTAAATACATACTAGGCCTATAGCAGAAAGACCGCATACAAGTCCTATGATTTAAGATTTAGAGAGGCCACATAGTGATTTTGAAGTGTTCGTCCAACATTTTTGAACAAAGCTTTTTATGGTGTTAAAATGTATTTATACACTCTGTTCTTTTCGTTTTACCCAGCTGGCATTTCTGAAAAGTGACGTGGGCTGAGATATTTAGGTTGAAAAATGTAGGTTTTTTTTTGGGGGGGGGGATTTTTTTACCTTTTTTACCAAAAATGTAAATTATTAAAACAGCTATAACTTTGAAAGTAAATAAAGTATGAACACATATGGAGAATACATGTCACGTGTATATTCAATATTAGTTAACAAAAAAATGCATCCTTAAATTTTGACCAAAAATTTGATGGGAAAATGCATTATTTCGGTGATTTTGTTTAATTTTGACCAAAAAAGGTGAACTTTACATGGTAAAGCATGATAAAAAGTATACCAATGTATGGACATGAATGTGTACATCAAAAAGGTGAATTATGGCAACTTCCTAAAAACAAAGGTTCTTGACCTATGACCTCTTGAAAAAGGTCAGCATAAAATGCTTGTTTTGGGCTAAAAAAAACTAGTACCACAATTTTAGGATAGTTGCAGGAGTCACAGGTTGGTCAGTTACCATAGCAACCACATTTCCCGCTATTTTTCAGTCGATTTGGATGGCAAAACTGCCAACAACGATCATTTTATGTTAACCTTCGATTTTCAAGAGGTCATAGATAAAAAAAAACCTTTGGTTTCAGGAAGTTGTCATGATTGACTTTTTTTTGATGTGCACAGTCATATCAATGCATTGGTATACTTTTTTTTTAAACATTCTACTTTTTTAAATTCCATTTTTTTACCATGTAAAATTAACTTTTTTGGCCAAAATTGAACAAAATCATCAAAATAATGCATTTCACCCAAACTATTGCATCAAGATAAAGACAAACTTTGTTGGTTAACTTAATATTGAATACACATGTGACATGTATTCTCCACAGCAAGTATGAAGTTTATACTTTATTTACTTTCAAAGTTATATCTGTTTTAATAATTGGTATTTTTGGTCAAAAAGGAAAACAAATCACAAAAACTGCATTTTTCAACCCAAATATCTCAGCTCACGTCTCTTTTCAGAAATGCCAACCGGGTTATTCAGAAAGATGAGAATCTTATGGTTAATTTTAACCCGGCTGGCACCTTTGTGTAAAATAATGCACGAAAACCTTAAATAGAGCAGACATGCCGATTTGGCTTCTCTACTATCCTCCATGTACCGTCTAGTCTGTAGGCCTATATTTTACTTTACTTATTTCCCCGCGTCCAGTTGGCATACTTGCTCCAGTTGTTCGTATACATATAAGGTATTCTCCTGTGTCATTTATTAATCCTTGATGTGTTTTGTGTCCTCGTCAGTTAAATTCACCATTACCCATTTAAAAAAAGAATAGTTAATTTTATACCGAAAGTCATGGAATTGTATGTTTTGACCTATTAACTTAACGAAGTGTATTGGTAACTGGATGTCATGTCTGCTTTATATTTGAAGGCGTGGATCGGATTGAGTGACACGGGAACTGAAGGTAGATTCGAGTGGAGTGATGGCACTCTAAAGGGCTACGTTAACTGGTACTATTGGCAACCAAATAATAATAATAAAAATCAAGATTGTGTCCGATTTCAATGGGCATCAAGCAGATGGAATGACAGAGAATGTTCTGATGAAAAGAAATTTGTTTGCAAAATGTAAACCTATTATGGGACCCATAATACATGATTCGGTTGTTGAGAATATTTCCCATGTCATCAACAAAAATCTGAAAATGGTCTTGACATGATTGTTTCAGCACCCGTAGGTGACATTCCGAACTATATGTATGCAAATGTTCAAGTAGCTACCTTTAATAAAACAAAAGTTATGATCCAACAGGTAGAACTTTTTGCATGACCCTCGTATTAATGGTTTTAGCTTTATATTTTCGTGAATTTGACCGCCATCTTGGATTCAACTGAGTTTAGGTGGCAGAAACCGGGGGCAGAAATTCACAATTCATCTATACAGTGTTAGTTGGTATAATGAGTAAAAGTGGTAACCTTTGGCATTCATTGGTAACTTTGGCAGGTTTTTGCAGGTAACCTTTTACAAGTTCAATATAAATAAGTGTGGTTTCTAATTGAACAGTTAGCACGGGTCTCTAGTAACCCCGCCATACGCACTAACAGAAGGTTGGGGACCTTATGTAGTTTAACTCTCTCGACTCTGTCGACTGCAGATGGCAAGTTTAATTTTTTTATCAACAATTTCAGAATTGTACATTTTTGTGTTTGTGACCATTTGTAATCAGCATGCAAAATGCATTAAAATGAGTACAAACATTGTCAGTGGTTCTTATTTTGAGAAAATATCTCAAAACGTGGACTCTTTATGTTGATGCATATATGGCTAACATGTAGGTTAAGTGCAGTTTTTTAGTGTAACTGAATAATTTGTACATATATCATATAAAACTGTGTCTTCACGAATATTATTGGTATTTGTATTCCTATTGAAAAATATACTATAAGACAAGAAAATAAACAAAATTCGATTTGGCAAAAAATAATATCTACAATAAGTTTTTGGTAACGTTTGGTAACGTATCATGTATTAGGCCTACACCGCATTATGCCAAATCGTAGTAACACCGTGCGTCAAAATTCTAGTTATGTTGATAGTGATATTTCAGCAAATGATGATATTGAGAATGCATTTAGTAATTTGGACCCCGAAAGTAACAACCACGAAAAAAATATTGAAAGCAGCCTTGATGTATTGTTAGAAAAATATGATAATATGGTCTTTAATCCACTTAAATACCAAATAAGCAGTGACGTGAACGAAATGAATACACCATTCCAATGCAATTATCTGACACCTCGTCAGCTAATGGAAACAAATCTACTTTCAAATGACAATTTCTCGATTATGAATTTGAACATCAGGAGCATGAGCAAAAACTTTTAGATCAGGTTATTCAACTGAGATGGCAATTATTGAACTAGTGGACAATATTTACAGAGCAGTTGATAATAAGAAAACAACATTGGGTATTTACTTAGACCTATCAAAAGCTTTTGATACCATAAATCATAACATCCTACTACATAAACTGGAACATTATGGTTTTAGAGGAATCGTATTAGATTGGTTCAAAAGCTATTTAAGTGACAGAGCTCAATATGTGTATTATAATTGTTGTAAATCAAGTGTTAAGAGCATATCTTGCGGAGTACCTCAAGGCTCAATATTAGGGCCACTCCTTTTCTTACTATATGTTAATGATATCATCAACACTTCTTCTATCTTAAATTTTGTCTTGTTTGCGGACGATACAACAATTCTATTCGCACATGAGGACCTGGCTAGCAAAATTCAAATTGTAAACAATGAATTAATGAAAGTTACAAATTGGTTTAAAGCCAACAAGCTCTCCGTAAACGCGGTTAAAACAAATTACATGATCATGGGCACTCCACAGAAGACCTTTAAATTCAAAACCAATATTAACGTGATTCTAAACGGAATTTGTTTGTCTAGAGTAAACAAGACTAAATTTCTAGGAATAATTATTGACGAAAACCTTTTAAAGACCATGTTGAAGCTATTTCCAATACCATTTCCTGTACCATCGGTGTTCTAAATAAGCTTAAATATTTTGTGTCCAAAAGTAATCTTTTATGTATTTATAACTCTTTAATACAACCTTATATTTCTTACGGTATTTTGGCTTGAGGTAACTCTCATAATATTTATCTAGACAAAGTATTTAAACTTCAAAAAAGAGCAGTAAGAAATATAACATTGTCTCACTACAGATCTCATTCCAGTCCTCTTTTAAAGATCTCAAGCTCTTTAAAATACAGGACATGTACAAATTTTATCTATGTGTATTTATGTGTAAGTATTCCATGGGAATGCTTCCATCTATATTCAGTAGCTATTTCAATCTAATGCAAAACATTCATAATTACAGCACTAGATATATCAATAATTACCAACTGGTTAGAAATAAAACCACTTTTCCATCCAAAGGTGTCAGCACCACTGGCCCTATTCATTGGAATAAACTTTCTTCTGATGCCAAAACTCTTAAATCTCTTAATATGTTCAAATCACACTTTAGAAATGCTATTATCATGTCTTACTAGATTTAATAGTCAGGGAAAGTACTTAGTATTTTTTTTTTTTTTATGCTTTTTATTTTCATGTTTATAATATTGCATTTTCAGTTGATTGGTTGATTATAATCTGTAATATCACTCTTTATTAGGCTTAAGGTATTATCTTTTTTCTCGTGTTTGCTGCAGAATTAATTTATAATGTAATGTAAGGTAATGTAACGTAACGTAACGTAGCGTAAGCAAGGGGGTCGTTCACTGCTGGCCTTTTGGCCTTTCGAACGGCTCCTCCATGTCATGATAACAAAATAACTTGTACTATTTTTGTCTAATTCTTCATTAATATAATATAATTTAACCAATGTACTGACTTACATGTATAATGTTTATGTTTGTAATATGACATGGAAATAAATTTGATTTGATTTGATTTGATTTGATTTGATATGCTTCGCTTAAAAGGGCATTTCGTGTTCCATAGCCTCATCCCCCACTTTTCTCAAACAAAAGTTGAGATTTTTATACTACTGGAAACCTCTAGCTACATAATGTGTATGTACCAAACATTTCTTGCAGATTAATGCGTTTAGAAAAAATATCGTTCGTAATATTCGTTCTGGTATACCAGAACGAAATTACAACAGTGGCATATGGGGCAGTGTAATACACATATTCATGTATAACTCGCAAACGCAAAAACGGAATCAACTGACATTTTGGGCGTAAGCCTTTTTTCGTGGATATCTACTGAAAAATATCATAAAAAGAGGATGCTATGATCACGAAATCCTTCTTTAAGAGACATCGCCAATAATCTGGGTAGGAAGGAGCAGGCCACTTGATAGACTTGTACCTAATAATCATGATAATTATTATATCAGTGGAAATGATAACCACTTTGAACAATTTCAAATTAATGTGTTATTGTAAACGTCTAATATTTTTAGTAAATTTAAGTAAATGTGTCTAGTACAGGGTGTCCAAGTATAATTAGTTTCCATCCGTGAGCCGTAAATTAATTTCCATGGATTTCTGATGTTTCAATTTATCATTGCTGAAAAAGATTGAGACGACAATATTTCTTCAATAATTTCATCAGCACATTTTGAGATCCACCGTTGCTGTAAACAAAAACTGATACTTACCTTGAGACACCCTGTATGCCAATATTGTTGTATATGCACTGTGAAGAAAAAGTAACTGCAAACTTCTTACTGTAATATTTAATTAGTGATTTTAGTTGGCTACAATGTATCGTCAATCTGCATACTGCAATGAAATTATCAATTCATTTATGCCGTGTTAGTTGAATCATAGATAAGTAAAAGGTGCACCTATTAGTATGAAGGGGTAACTTTGGTGGCTTTTTGCAGATCACTTTTTACAAACTTTAAGTGGTTTCTAATTCAATCTTAGCATGAGTCTCTACGAAGAAATACCTACTCATGTACTAATGGAAGGTTCTTCAATTCAACTCGTTAAGTGTAAATACTTTGAACATAGAGCATATTAGGCTTTGACTTTACCATATTGGTAATTGTTATATTCCTATTGAAAAAAAATATTGTAAACACAAAATATAAGCAATATTAGATTAATAAAAGGCTCAGCAATTGATTCACCAACATTTACAATCCATATATCACGTAAGAAATGCAAATGGCGCAAGCTAACTGATATTCTAGTGCCTAATAATGGTAATGGTTAATATGTCAGTGGAAATTGCGATTGGGTTCTAATAATAGTAGTTTTAGTAAATGTACGAAAATATATAACTACAGGGTGTCCAAGAATAATTAATTCCCATTCGTGAACCGTCAGAAAATTTTCATGGATTTGAAATGCAACCGACCATGAAAATGGTTAAGACAATAATATCTCTTCACTAATTTCATCAGCACAGTTTGAGGTCCACCTTTGCTGTAAATAAAAATGAATCGATCATGCAAATTTTAAAAGTTTGTGATGTCAATAGTTGTAAAGGCTATGGGCAATAATTATGTGCCCTGGGTAGGGGAAAAGCAGAGAGGTGGCAAGCAATTTTTGGCTCACATTCATGGTACACCGTTTAATTAAAACGCTCTAAAACAGATCGGAAACATTGGCATGTGCAAAGAGGGGATGGGCAAAGATTTGTATGCATGCCGAGAGGGGCCAAGTGTTTTCTGGGAGGCCGAGAGGGGGACAAGCATTTTTGGCACACCGTTTGGAAAGTATTGCATAGCCCCTAATTAAGCAATTTCAGTCAGTTTGAGACACCCTGTATGTTTGAGGCACTCTGTATAATATTATATTATAAAATGTAACTGCAATATTTCTCATTGTAATATGTAATGGCTGTTTTAGTGTCGTGTCTTTGACCATCGTCTTGGCTACAGCAAATACTTTATGGAACTCATATAAATTTATGCAGTGCTAGTTGAAATGTAGATGAGTAAAAGCGGGCACATTGGCATGAAGGGGTAACATTGGCCGGTCTCTTTTTACCAGTTCAACTCATTGTAAATAAGTGTACTTTCTAATTTAACAGTTAGCATGGATCTCCAGGAAGAAATCGTTAAGGACTCATGAAAGGCCGGGTACCGTATGCACTCAAGTGTAAATAACTTGTAAATGGAGCATAAAGGGTTGTGAATTTGCAAATATTATTGGTATTATTGTATTCCTGTTGAAATTATCTATTTGAGCATCCACCACGAATGAGCTGTAATATCGGCAACGCTTGTTTTGAGATATGGTCTATTAAACTTCTCAAAAAGCATAGGCGTAGATCCCTGGGGATTGGGGGATAAATCCCCTCAATATGAATCCATACAACCATCCCCCAATGTTGACGCCTGCATGTAAGTTTCTGACCAAATTAACCTCATATTTGGCCACTTTAACCTAAAAATCCTAATTTTGCTCGCTTCGGGGGCGAATTTATTCCACTTTCCATGTTTCACCAGTATACCTTTAATATGTCAAAATTTTTGCGTGCGAAGCGCGTATGTACCATAAACTTCTTTTGTCGCCAAAATGTCTGGATTCACTTTACTTATATATACGCCACTGCTTGCAAACAAGCAAGCTGCTTGCAAAACAAACAAGCTTATTTTGATAAAAATGTTGCCTGTCCAATATCTCAAAAGTGAAACATCGACATTACATCCCATTTGTTGTGGACGGTCACATACTATAACACAGAATATAATTTTTATTTTATTTTGACGATATAACGTAAAAATGTCGAGTACATTTTAAAATAGAAATTGATGCACCAAATGTATGTGCCATATATCGCTTAGGAAGTACCAATGGCGCGAGCTGTTTGATACACTTGTGTCCAATAACCATGATAAGTATCAGTGCAAGTTAGGTATTCTAGTAAATGTAAGTAAATGTGACTACAGGGTGTCCAAGAATAAATAATTCCCATTCGTGAGCCGTCATTTCCATGGTTTTTGAAGTTCAACTGACCATTGCTAAAAATGACTACAATATCTCTTCACTAATTTCATTAGCATAGTTTGAGATCCACCTAGCTGTAAACAAAAACGAATCGATCATACAATTATTTTTAAACCTTAAAAGGTTTGGATATCAAAGGTTGTTATAAGCAATTATGGTCAGTTTGTGACACCCTGTATACCAATCTTGTTGCATGTGTATTGTGAAAAAAGGAACTGTAATATTTCTCATTGTAATATGTAATGGTTGTTTTAGCTTATTTTCGTGTATTTGACTGTCGTCTTAGATTCAAGTGATTTTAGGTGACTTCAGCAAATACTTCAGTGAACTCAGATATATGACTATGCAGTGTTAGCAAAAAAAAGCAAAGGTTAACAATTAGCATACTTATCGCTATTTATGCACTGCTCCTTGTTCTTAAAATGTTGCAAACATCAGGTAGGTAATTTGCACCAAGTCCCTTACTCGTAGTCAATATTTGTATAATATACTGCGCTAATAAAGTATCCTTACACTTGGAAAAATAATCACAATTTCCAAACTGAACAATATTGGTGTAAATGTGTTTTCTTAATATGCACTATCTAATCCTGCACATTATGACACCACATTGAATCCAATGTGACTTCAAGAAATAAAGTTACAAGCATTTGATTAGACGAAGGTCCCATTTCCCATTGACAAACTAGCCTATTCAAAACTCCACAGACCACAAATCTAGTTTGAGAGTGGTGAATGGCTAATTTATTTATGTTTGACCTTAATTTAAAACAAAAGGAGCAAAAGAAAACTGAAACAAAAGAACTGACAAATAAAATGAAAGTTATGAAAAGCACAAAAAGTAAAAACTGAAATTAAAACTGCTTTAAATAACGCTTCATTGAAGAAACTGTGTTGTCTCTTTGTTGGGCTTTTTGGAATCTTTTTGCGCCTTGTGTAGGCCAGCTTGTCACTTTTAAAACTAGACCTTCGTCTATTCAATTGCTTGTAACTTTATTTCTTGAGGTCGCATTGGATTTAATGTGGTGTCATAATGTGCAGAATTAGATCTATTTAAAAAAAAAACTTACCTCAATATTGTTCAGTTTTGAAATTGTGATTATTTTTCCAAATGTAAGGATACTATATTGGCGCAGTATATTTGATTTGATATGAAAAACAAAATTGAATTAATTCAATTCAATTAAAATTCAATTACAATGGTTTTAGGTTTAGAGACCATCAAAATTACATTTGTTGTAGCAAAGTATCACAATAAATCTAGTAAATTGCAGTACGAAATTTTGATTGTGTGTTCATATATTGATGTCTTCAGCAAGCTGAGTTGATAATACTACAAAAAACTTTAAAGGACCACGCTTAAAAAGACATTCTAAGAACTTATGTTCAAAAGTTGATTATGTTTAATATCTTATGTCAATTCCATAAAGAATTGCAATTAACTCGTTCTACAGCATTGACGTTGGAATGTGATGCATGTTAGGGTGTTCTGGTAAAATTACGGCCCGAGTCCTATACTTTTGGCCATAGCCAGAATTTGAAATTACCATACTGGATTTTCAGGGTTGCTAGAATGAACACATTTTAATCACACAGAGAGGCCAGTGCACATAAAATTAAAAAAGTACATCTGATTATGGTCCTCTCTACACTAAAGTTTAATAATTTAGTACTCGCAACACAACAAAAAGTGTTGGGGAAAAGCCAATCGCTGTCGCTTAGCTATGTAGTATAGACGAACCCAACGAACCAAGTCATGGTCAGGATTTGGTCGGCCATCTTTGGGTAGCCGCTAGCACCAACCTGATGTTTTGAGCGCCCCATTGTACAAATAAAAGCCGCCTAATACCTAGAGAAGATGCAAGGACGAGGAGGGTTAATAGAATAATATATACAATAGAGATAATTTCGCAGGTAATCCCGTCGCATCTATTCATACATAGTCCTTTTGTTCGCAAGTACATCCATTTGTAGCGTTTGATATGGTGTAGTTAATCCGATTATTATGTCACTTCAACAGCGAATAGGCCATGTATAGAAGCTGCGTGTTTTGCCGAAGGGAACTATAGGGCCTATTGTGTTGTCAATTTTAATCATTCTTTTGTCTACCTGTGTTTTCACGGAAAGTGTAAAACGGGTGATGGAATGCAGTTTAAAATTTCCGCCAAGGCCGAATCATTTAACATTTTGGGTGCATTGTAGCCGACGGCTACCCAACTAAAGGCTGCTAGTCAGGTGTAGGAATGCGTGGATTTGGATTCGTCTATAAATTCAGTTTTAGATGTTATCATTGCAGACAAGTTCTACCCCTCTGATATCCGCTGATATTTGTTTTTTGAACAAAAGAGAAACCACAACCGAAGATGGTTTGTTCATCAAATTTATTATCATGGACGTGCGATGTGCTTTAGTCCTACCATTGCCAATCGGTATATGGAATGTTTTGAGCAGAAAACAATAGCTTCGGCCATTGACCCAATCATTTAGTTGCGTTACGTGAATGACGTCTTCGTGCTCATCAATTAAAATAAGGTCTACCAATTTACGGAGCACGTAAACAGTCAATACCAGTTCATCAAAATTACCGACGACCCCATAAAGACAAGCCAACGGCAGAGTAAACGTTAGTGTTTACAGAAGACCAATGCACCCCGACCAATATTAAATTTTTGACTCACACCACCCACTATAACATAAGCTTAGTGCCATTAGGACCCTTTTTCACCGGGCGGACACATTGGCCACTGAATCGGAAGACAAAGAACAAAAACTCATCTCAAATCGGCTCTTAAACGTTGTGGCTATGCAGATTGGAGCTTTAAATGTGTTAAAAGTCAAGAAATCTAAGAACGATCAATTCCATACTTACTTACTGTTCTTCAAATATAAAACCTTTTAGTAGTCCCATACGTTAATAAAAAAAAAAGTGTTCGACAACTTAAATATCTCCATTGTCTTCACACCACATTAAATCTTTCAAGTAATTTTTGCGTCCAAAGATAACAATGACAAATCTGGAGTGGTGTATCGCGTTCACGGTGGAGATTACGACAAAGTATACATTGGAAAAAACGATGCGAGTTTTAGGAGAGCGATTGAAAGAACATACTGCCGACACCGCCTCAAACAATATCAGAGCACCACAAACGCTGACACTGTAAAAGTCCTCTGCGGACAAGAAAAAAACGTTGACATGAAAAGTGAGAGAGGCGATTTTCATCAAGAAAGAGAGCAGCCCAGCCCTTAATAGGGACGGGGCACAGAACTTTCCAAACCCTATGACACTTTACATAATACCGCAAATAGATTCATCAGGATTGTCCATTAAAATTTATTTACATTGTTCTAAAACAAATCCAGTAGAATAGGTGATGTTAACATACCTCAATGACGTTTCGTGCTGTATCACAGCACTTTCTCGAATTGAATGACCAGCTTTGACCTTAGACGTCTGTTGCTTCCTGTTGGTAGCTGACGTAGGTGGCGCTGTTAGAAGCTGATCATAGATGTGCGGAAGGAAGTAGTTTCCACAATCCCTGTTGAGAGTTCTAACAGCGCCACCTACGTCAGCTACCAACAGGAAGCAACAGATTTGAGACAAAATTACGGACAATCAGCGGTTTGAGACAAAATTACGGACAATCAGCGGTATTGGAAGTAAGGAAGTATGAATCCAATGAGAGGAAATTGGCCCGGCATCGAAACCACCGTGTTTTTACACTACGTTGCCGCGATTTAGACATTACGCCGCCCAGTCTTCGCTTAAAATGTCCTATTAATACGAACAAGGCTCGCGAGATTTTTAATAAAGCTCAAAAAGAACTGGTTCGGGAGCGATTACGGGTTATTAACAACAAAATCGACGGTTTAGAGAAGGATTCGAGTCAATGTGATCTAGAAATACAGTCCCGTTTCCCTGACAATGTGAGACGCCAAATAGACGATCATATCGCGAATTCTCGCGAGAGCGAATTCACAAAAACAAAATGTCGGCAAACCCGGAAATTGGAATGGTTGCAAGAAAAAGGACAAAAACAAGCAAAGAAATCCCTGTCAAGTAAACATGTGAGTACTAGCAATAGTAGTGAAATTGACCTAAGTGGTGCGCAGCTAAAGAAATGGGTCATTAATAAGTCTAAACGTGATTTAACCGCCCCTGAAACCTCACTGCTCGCGAAGGGGCTGAATTATGCAGTCGCGCCGGAAAACAACAGAGAAATACTGCATGATTATATTGTCGCCACTGAGGAAGCTTGCGCTGGTTTGAACGTGAGTGATGCTTCCCAGTTACGTGCAGAAATGGTTGGCGTGCTTAAATCGTCTAATAACACAAAATCCAATCTGTCCAAAGAAGAAAAACGGGCTTTGGTAGATCTCAAGAAAGATGATAAAATCATGATTTTACCAGCGGATAAAGGCAAATCTACAGTGGTCTTAAACAAAGTTGATTATGAAGAGAAAGTAAACAACATGTTGAGCGATGAAAAAACATACCAAAAACTGAAATCTGACCCAACATCGAAATATAAGGATAAGCTTCTTGTTATGTTAAAGAAATGGAAAAAGGAGGAAAAGATCACGGTTAGCGAGTACTGGAAACTGTACCCTACTGCAGAGAACACGCCTCGTATGTATTGTACACCTAAGATACATAAACCTGGTACCCCGTTACGACCTATTGTCGATTATTGTGGTTCCATCATGTACGAGACCTCAAAAGAACTGGCTCGTATTTTAGGTCCTTTGGTAGGTCAGACCCCGGGGGGGCACTCAACTTTGGAGGTGACGCGTATGTAGGGCTGTTAAGACCCCTTTTTCAGCATCGCTGTCACCCAAAGACCCCATATTTTTTACGAACACATGCTCGCTCTGCGCTCTGTCACCCAAAGACCCCTATTTTTCCATTTGATCTGTCACCCAAAGACCCTTACAAGTTCAATTTGAACAGCAACTTTCATTTATCACTGATTTTGTTACTTATTTTGAAAAAATAAAGAAATTTGAAGCCATTTAGAACTAGAAATTCGATTTTCGAGGTTTTTGTGGCGCTGTTTTGGTTCTCACCCAAAGATTCCATTTAAAAAAAGGTCATGTTCTCACCCAATGACCCCATATTTTTACATTTTGCTCTCACCGAATGCCAAAAATCATGCTCTCACCCAATGACCCCATATTTTTTACATGTTGCTCTCACCGAATGCCCCTTAGTGCGAAAGCGCCAGCCCTACACCTATATCCATTTCAAATTGAAGTGCCCCCCGGGGTCAGACCCAACGTCATGTTGTCAATTCTAAAGACCTAGCGGTGGGTCTAGCGGAGATTCTAGTTGATGAAGGAGAAGAGTTTATGTCTCACGATGTAGTATCACTCTTCACTAACACCCCGGTCAGCGATTCATTAAAGATCATTAGGAAGCGACTGGAAAATGACAACACGCTCAATGAAAGGACTAAGCTTTCCATAGATGACATCATGGAAGTTCTCGAGTTTGCACTCACCACCAGTTATTTTTCCTTCTGGGGCCAAATATATCAACAACGTTTTGGCACAGCTATGGGTTCGCCGGTCAGCCCGATTGTAGCGAACTTGTACATGGAGTGGCTTGAACAAGAAGCGCTCGTCACAGCCCCCCTTGACATAAAACCTAGGCTTTGGAAACGTTACGTGGATGACGTGTTGGAAATTGTTAACAAAGGATCCGCAGAACCTCTTACAGAGCATCTAAATCAAATAGACAAAACCGGCAATATAAAGTTCACCTATGAAACGGAAGAAAACATGCAAATTCCTTTTTTGGATACACTAATAGTCAAAAAATCCAACGGTTCAATCAAGCTCTTAGTTTACAGAAAAGCGACACATACAGATCAATATCTGCATTTCCAATCTCACCACCCCCTACAACACAAACTCAGTGTAATCCGGACACTTATGGACAGAAAAGATAAAGTTGTCACCGAGGAGAAAGATAGAGAGTTGGAGGAAACAAGAATAAAGGAAGCGCTTTCTCGCTGTGGATACCCGGAGTGGGTATTTAAATCTGTTCAAAAACCGAGCAAGCCAGTTATTAAAGATCAGTCGCAAACAAAAAGCCGCGGCTTTGTGTGTCTCCCGTACAAACAGGGTCTTTCCGAAAAGACAAAGAGAATCTTTAAGAAGCACGGTTACCAAGCAAATTTCAAGCCACACAAAACACTCAGAAACCATCTAGTTCACCCCAAAGACAAACGGGACGTCAAAACTACAGCTGATTGTGTTTATGAAATCCCATACTTAGGTTGCCCAAAATCTTACATCGGGGAAACTTCAAGACTCTTTGGTACAAGAATGAAAGAACACAAATTTGAATCAGACGCAGCTTCGGAAAAACCCTACACTAGGGCACAAAGAAAAACTTCGGTGGAAAGCGCTCCTAGAAAATCCGCTCTCACAGACCATGTCGCTGAAGACAATCACGTGATCGGTTGGGACGAAGCCAAGATAAAAGACATTGAAACCAACAGAAAAAGAAGGCATATAAAGGAATCAATTTGGATACGAAAGAGGGGGCAGGCTAACACTCTCAACAGGGATTGTGGAAACTACTTCCTTCCGCACATCTATGATCAGCTTCTAACAGCGCCACCTACGTCAGCTACCAACAGGAAGCAACAGACGTCTAAGGTCAAAGCTGGTCATTCAATTTGAGAAAGTGCTGTGATACAGCACGAAACGTCATTGAGGTATGTTAACATCACCTATTCTACTGGATTTGTTTTAGAACAATGTAAATAAACTTTACATAATAATAAAAAAAAAACCTTCCAAAAGGTCAACAAAGGACATTGTCAAGAAGTAAAGGTCATACATCAGTCATTCACCTGTATGAAACTGCTGATGGCGGAGTATGGTTACTCTGAAATTATTCGGACACATACGTGAGTGTTGCTGAATAGTTTTAAACTTTTCTTTGAGATCAAATTTATTGTTGAGATGAATATAAAGTATTAAAAATTATAGTATTAAAAGAATAGTTTCTATTCAAAAGCTAAAGCAGAAAGTAGGTCGCTGCTAGGGCTCTTTGCATCATCGTTGTTAATAACAACCGAATGAACAATAAGTTATGTTCATCAAATTTAATCGTTGGGTGCATTACACAATAGGCATATCAATCATTTAAATGAAATGCTGGAAGAACTACGCTTCTTGACATGCTAGAATTAGCTTTTAGTTCATATTGAAAGGTTAGAACAGAAAGTATGTCGCTGCTAAGGCTCTTTGCAACCGAATGAACAATACGTTTTGTTCATCACATCATTTATTGTTGGTGAATCGGCCTAATTTATCATATTTCTTGACTAGCTAAATTAGCTTTTGATTAATAAGCTATAAAATACGCGCATGAATATACTATACACGGGAACTCATCAGCTGCACATAATATAGAGGGGAGATGGTGACACAGTTATTTGAATTTTAAACATCAACCATAGGCTTGCATTAAACACAATATACGACGGATCGTGACAGAAGTAACCTAATCTGGTGGCTAAAGCGCGCCGTTGGCAATACTGCATGTCATGATATTGAAAACAGTGTGGTTACGCGTTCCTTTATCATATTCCAGTTTGTGTCATATCCATTAACTTGAGATGAAAATACCGTATAGGCGTTATGTGATTCAAAACTAGGTGAGTAGATAATTTAGAGTTTACCATCATTTTTCGGAGAAATTGATTTTAATTTATCTTATTTACAGACATTATTTTTTTTATTTATGATAAATTGGGGCACATGTTCTAACTTTTTAGCTGGATAGCTGCGCTCATAGCTCCCTCGGTTTTATACTATTTGAAGTAAAAGTTGATCCCGGAAGTTGATACACTTTGGATTAATTTCGCACGAAATGCGCGAAACTTTAAAAATTTACACTATTTTCCAAATCAAGGTGTTTTACTAATGTGACCGTATATAAACAGTACTAAAACAAGGAATTTTTTTGAGTTATAATAAGAGGGAATCCCTGCCCTGCTGGAAAATAATATTGATAATACTGATATCCAGAATTGTTGATGGCTGCTACAGCCCAGGCTAATTTGTCAAAATTATTTTATTCTTTCCGGACAACTCCACCCATTCATATAATAAATAACCGTATACTTGCATACATCGATCTATTGCAGTTTTCCGTGGCCTGATGCATGGTTAGAGCGTTCGATTTACGACCCATGCTTCTGCATGTGGCCCAGTTAGAAAACGGGGACCACTTGATGTTTTCTAAATGTTTTATTAAATAATTTATTGTCGTAAATTTAATAAGGATACCATATTAATTTTAAACATACATTGCTATTGTGATATTATTTTTTTTTATTGATTGCTATTGTAATATTATTTTTTATCGGGTAGGGAAATGTCCTGTTTCTTTTATATTATTCATTCACATAACTTTTACTTTCAACATATAGGCCCTCTATTACTCTAAATTTCACATTTAGAATTTACAATAAAAAGAGGGGAGTTTGTCTTTCATGAAATAGTTTTAAATGTTAATAACATTTCTGGGTGATCCATGGGACGAGGCGACATGTTTGAAAGTGTTATTAGGATCAATTAAATGTTGCTCCTAGTACGATATTGTGGGACCATTAGCCATTTTAGTAGTCTTTGTGATTGTTATGTTCTCAAAATATTGCTTGACAAGAGATTCGAATTCAGCGTACCTGAATTAACAAAAATAGATTGGTTGCCAGTTTTTACGCAAACTTGCCGAATAGAACGCAATTTTACCAAAATAGAACAAGTCTATGATAATGATGGATCATGATACGGTTATTTACATTCGACGTAACGACATTGTGTTCAGTTTAAATCTCAGCTATTGACTTCAATTGGGTACAAAATTTACCGAACCCGCATGCCATAGAAGGTTTGGAGTAGCCTAATTCAGTGGTTACATTGCGGCGCTGGCAATAGTGAATATCACGATATGTTATTGAAAACGGAGCGTAACTAAGGGTTCTCTCGTCATTATTTCAGTTTATGCTGCATCTATTAACTTGATGAGATGAAAATGTAGGCGTTATGCGAATGTGATTCAATATTAGGTGAGTAGATACCGTTAATATTATTTTATAGTTGAAAGTAGGACCTAGTCCTTTACCATCATTTATTGAGGGAATGAATTCAATTTAAAGAAATATTATTTATGATAAATTAGCACACATCTTGTCGCTTCTCAAATTAATGTATGCCAAAAACCAATTGGAATTTTTTAACAAATATGTGTTTTATTTTTCGAGAAGACGTACCAACCTGCGTATTTTATGATTGTATACATACTAAAGCTTTCGTGGTTTTGAGATGCGCATTTTGATTGAAAACAGTGTAAAACAATATACTTTGCATTTTTATTACTTCGTTTATCAAAATGTATGCATGACATTCATGTCGCATATTCTTATTATAATTATACATGTCATTCTTTATTGTTATTATTACTATTATATTATCATCATTATCATTACATCATTACTATCATTAGTATAATAATTAACCCTAGGACTGCGAAGGGGATGGTGTGTATTAACACCTAAGGTTTTTCATCCGTCATTAAAAAAAACATCTTTACGCCAATACGACTTCAGCTAATCGTAGATCTATCCTTTTCACTCATTTTAGTGATAGCATTTTTACCCCAGCGCCGTAATCGGCCAATTCTCGGGCGTAGGACGGACCATTAAAAATTACCATGGAGGTGGTAAGGCCCACCATAGGTTTCTACAGCAAAATCCACGATTTTAATTTTACTCTTGTGCAAAATATTCCAAGAGATGTTGACTTTTTACATGTTAGTGAAAATCGCATATTCGTAGATGATGTTTAGCCAAATATAGCCAGAATTTCAAAATGTTTCAATTGTGTGCTCACATTATGACGTCATATGCTTTTGTTGCTATCACTGGATATAGGGGAGCCATACATATATATTAGTACCAAATATAATGGTATATGACTTTTATAGTCGAAAAGTAGGACCCCTGTGCTATACCATGGTTATGGGTGTAATTATTGTATTACATTATGTCAGGTTGAGATAATGTCAATAAACTTAAATTGAATTGAATTCAATTGAATATTAACAATATATTTATATAATATATCTAGATAATATACAAAGCAGCAATATCATTTAAACGTTTAACCATGCCACTTAATCATCACAGATGGTCTTGACAGAATTAGAAGATTTTAAACTGTAAAACGTACACATAATGAAAATTCTTTTTACCTCCTAATTCTTTTTCCATTTTCTTATTAATTCATTTGCTGATGATAACATTATTTATAACATTATTATTATTATTATTATTATTATTATTATTATTATTATTATTAATATTATTATTATTATTATTATTATTATTATTATTATTATTATTATTATTATTATTATTATTATTATTATTGGTATTATTATTATTATTATTATTATTATTATTATTATTATTATTATTATTAAGATTATTATTATTATTATTATTATTATTATTATTATTATTATTATTATTATTATTATTATTATTATTATTATTATTATCAGTATTATTAGTGCATCGATTAAAATAACAAATATACCCCAATACTGTTTAGTTTGGAAATTGTGATTATTTTTGGCGCAGTATTTATATACTATAATTATACATTCAGAACACAAAACACTTTGCTCTCAATGAATAATTTAGGCCGGAAAAGGTTTTAGCATTATTAAAACGAACATTGGATGCCATATCTTCTGTAGGTTTTGCGCGCGAGTTAAATAATTCAAGTTTTATGGCAATTAATGATATTTATAGCTAATAAGCATTGCGTTGCCATGTAAACCCATACTATTTGATACTATGTTTTTAATTTGTTCGCAGCTTCAAAATGTGAATTGCACATATTGAAACTTTGCAATATGTATTGGTCAGTAGAAAACAATTATGTAGACCGGCTGCCGGTTCTGCTCCTACTCTGTCTTTTATCAGGTAGGTTTACTATTTATAGCATATCCTCCTCCTCCTCCTCCTCCTCCTCCTCCTCCTCCTCCTCATCCTCATCATCATCCTCCTCATCATCATCATCATCATCATCATCATCATCATCATCATAATCATCATCATCATCATCGTCCTCATCATCATCATCATCATCATCATCATCATCATCATCATCATCATCATCATAATCATCATCATCATCGTCGTCGTTGTCGTTATCATCGTTATGTACTTTAATTATACTTTATACTATCATCATGATTATTTCCATAATATAAACCATATCAGGACCATCACCATTATCACTCTCCCCATCATCATCATCATCATCATCATCATCATCATCACCACCATCATCATCATCAGTTTAATTATCATCACCATTAATATCAGCAGCAAAATAATGTCACCAGCATGTATTCTCCTCATCATTAGTCATCGTCACCGTCATTATCACCATCGTTACTTGCGAATTATAATACAAGTATATACAATGTCGAATTAAACCAAGATAAAATAGCTTTCTAATTCATAGCTATTGTTGTATTTTAATATTTTCTACAATTTTTTTAAATTTTTATATGTAATGTACTTCAGTATAATAATTGTTATTAAGTGGCGCTTCAGTAGCTATTAACAGCTATTAACAGCGATATTAGTGTTTAGTGATCAATAAAGATGACAGCTCGAATAAGAGGCAATTTTGTTCGTTATATATACGATATGCGTATTAAAATATTTACGCGTTTTTAATTAACCTAAAAGCAATTGACTTCGGCTCGCCTAATAAGGAGCTTTGTGATAATGGATGATTTCTATTCATTTCCAAATTCTCTTTGACACGTTGAGTTTCTACCATGGGTGACATGTAACAATATTTTTTTGAAAATTATCCCGAGATAATCATGTTATCCCGGGATAATTATCCCAAAATAATTATGTTATCCTGGGATAATCAGATTATCCCGAGATAAACACATTATTCCGGGATAATCAGATTATCCCGGTATAATTATCCTGATATAATCATGTTATCCCAGGATAATCATATTATCTCTGGATAATTATTTCGAGATAAGCATATTATCCCGGGGTAATCATCTTATCCTGGGATAATCATATTATCCCGGGATAATATAATCATGTTATCCCGGGATAATCATATTATCCAGGGATAATTATCCCGAGTAAATTATGTTATCCAGGGATAGTTAGATTATCCCGGAATAATTATCCCGAGATAATCATTTTGTCCCGGGATAATCAGATTATCCCGAGATAAACATATCATCACGTGATAATCAGATTATCCCGGGATAATTATCCCGAGATAAACATGCTATCCCGGAATAATTATATTATCCAGGGATAATTATCCCGAGATAATCATATTACGTCATATGACGTCTGTTACCAAATTTACGGTAATTGCGTGAGTAACATTGATTAAACTGGATAATTATGTTATCACGGAATAACATGATTATCCCGGGATAATATGTTTATCTCGAGATAATTATCCCGGGATAATATTATCCCGTGATAATATGTTTATCTCTGGATAATCTGACTATCCCGGATAACAAAATAATATAGGGATAACATGATTATATCGGGATAATTATCCCGGGATTACATGATTATCTCGGGATAATTTTCAAAAAATATTGTTACATGCCACCAATGGGGCTCCGTAAGTTTCATACACACAATACAAAAAGAAAGTCCTCACTCCAATGACTCGTTATATATCTCCCGGAGGGGGTTCTCCCTGGTTGAAGGTATACGGGGATGTGCCACGGTTTTGGGGTACCATTTCAGCAATTTTGGTATACCGATGGGTGGATTTTCAGTGGTGACCAATGCGCCATTGATAATCATATTATCTCGGGATAATCATATTATATCGGGATAATCATATAACGTCCTATGATACGGACGTATATTACCAAATTGACCCTATTTGCGTGAGTAACATTGATTATACGGGATAATTATGTTATCACGTAATAACATGATTATCTCGGGATAATTATATTATCCCGGGATAGCATGATTATCTCGGGATAATTATCCCGGGTTAATATGATTATCCCGGGATAAAATGTTTATCGCGGGATAATCATCCCGGGATAATTATGTTAAAATATTGTTACATGTCCCCCATGGGGCTCCGTAAGTTTCATACACACAATACAAAAAGAAAGTCCTCACTCCAATGACTCGTTGTATCTCCCGGAGGGGGTTCTCCCTGGTTGAAGGTATACGGGGTGTGCCACGGTTTTGAGATACCTTTTCAGCAATTTTGGTATATCGATGGGTGGGTTTTCAGTGGAGACCAATGCGCCCAATTGGACGCATTTGGGCAAAAGTGCCCCTAAAAGTGTCCAATTAGGGCAAAATTGGGTGCTTTTTGGATGTTTTTTGTGAAAAATTGGTATACTGATGGGTGGCAAAAACAGCAAAAAGTAGGTACAGAGAAAGTCAGCATCCGAATGTCTGCATGTCACATCACCGTAATTTTTTCGAAGACCCCCCCCGGATATATCTAAACCTGATCATGTGATAACAAGTTGTTTGATACAGTCGTATGCAGTATGTTGACACTACAAATGATACCAATGGCTGTGAATTGATTTTTATCAATTTAAATGTGATGCATTTTCAGAATATCAAACATTAGAAATTGCAAGGCGTGGTAAGGTTGCTTTAATACCCGTTATATGAGCTCGTGTCGACTATTCCAAGTGCCCGACGCAAAGCGCGGTTTATTCAATTGCTCAATAGAAAAGCATGATTTACACAACATTTCTTGTACAAGCGGGCATGGTGTGATCAATATGCAATTTATCTCTGCGTGAAAATGCACCTAATTTCATTTACTGGTATCAATATTTGTAAATTTAGAGCTTTTGGTAAAAAATTGTGGTCGAAGTCAGCAAGTTTCGCATCCTTTTAGGATTTGATTTCTCACAGTGGTCTGAGCAGCTGGTCTATGGTCTTGACTGAGTGACGTCATCACCTGATGACGCCCTCTGAACTAGCTAGCAATTTTTAACATAGATTTTTGTTTCTATATCAAATTATTCATCTTTTCTGGTTTTGTGGTCATTTTAATTCTATAACTTGTGCATTTCTGTGCAAATTGAGGGCGCTATTTACATACATTTTAAATTAAAATTATCCAAATAATATGAGTTCTACCTTACATTTCATGATAAAAAGTTTTTTGAAAATTCCCCTGTCATTTGTTAGTCTGTTTGCTGATGTTCTAATACCATTTTACAAGTGTCTACGCCAGTTCAGTTCAGTTCTGCTCAGTTTTATTTTCATCTCAACACACATACATATAAATAACATGATATAGAAAAAAACATTTTGTAATAAATTAGTAACAATGCAATGCCAAATAATTTACAATTGAGATACCAATATTAATATTACAAGATAATATTTTAATAATGTGGTATGAAAGATGTGGGTGCCACAGAAACGCAAAGCGTGTACGCCTTGTAAAGATGCAAACAAGATTTTAGATCAATAGCGCCATCATAGTTCAACTTTTCTTTAAAATGACTCAGTTTTACATGCCATCAAACAACCGTGTGTCTGATTCCTCCCAATTAATTAAATGGTTTTAATTTGTGGCATGTGTAGCGATGGCGTAATTTGTTTGTTTTGATTCGGAGTTTTTCAAAGGGTCACATTTCATACAACAGGGTTGAGATTTAAAAATTGCTCAACTTCTGTAAACAAATCACGCCAAAGTATTGGTCATAAAGATTCACAAAAAGTATAATTTGACCTATCTATGACATACCACGACATAATGAAAATGTCAAAATATGGATCTGGTGGGAAACATCTGCTGTAAGCAGAGGAGGCTTAAAGGCATTCCTACAATGCACTATGATTGGGAAATTTGATCAATATAACCTAATTTTAAAGGCAAAGTCCCCATTGCCACACACACAAAATGGTAATTTTAAAACTGCAGCCAACAAGTTAATAGTTGAGACTTATGACTGATATTTGATTTTCTTACAGGAAACATTCATATTTTCCCACTGCATTAATTTTATTCCTAAGTCTCGATGTTTTGAATGTTAAATAATAGGATGAAAACATCATATATTTGCACACAAGCCCAATGCAAGGTATGATCAACTGTACCGCATGTGTACAAAAGCCAGACATACAAGGTCAGAAACCCCATTGGGTTGTGGGAATGTCTTTAAACATCCTCTGTGCTATAAGTAAGTGTCCTTCAAGGTCAAAATTCATCTAGCGTTTGAAATGAGAATTTCTTCGATTCGATTGAAACGTAGTGGAAATATAGTCAGTTGACTAAAACTGTATACATGTTCACTTGCAACAACTTGCAAACTACAAAGTCATTTTTATTGGTCTGGCATCATGAGTCGTGTGTCCGTGTGTCAGTCAGTCAGTTCAAACGAGGCTATGTGCCTTATTTTTAGTACAAAACTAGCTTGTGTGTTGATTTTTTCTTGTGTGTCTAGGCACAGAAGTAAGATCTTGCAGGGGTATAGAGGGGGTGTGGAGGTCATTTTTAAGTGTATTGAAAAAGGCACACAAGCAACAACCAGTGACAACAGCAAAAATACACATAGGATGGAAAAAAAGACACACAAGAGGTCCGTCAGGCGTCCGTCGCGTGTCCGTCGGGTCAAAAAGACACACAAGAAAAATCACACAAGTCTCACAGACACACAAGTAGGGGTGTGTGAGTATGTGTGTCCGTCAATGTAAGGCTTTTTGGTCTCATATGGACAGTTCAAATCCTATTGCAACAATTTTGGGTCATACCTGCACTATGGAAACCCTCATCTATTGGTTGTGTTCAAGGTCATATACTGAGGTCAAAGGTCATTTAAGGTCAACTTATAAATAGGCTGAAAATTCAAAATCTGGTCTCACATGAACAGTTTACACCCAATTGCAACCAAATTTGAGCCAAATCTTCATTATGTGAGTTTGCATGGTGGTGTTCAAGGTCACATACTGAGCTGAAAATACAAAATCTGGTCTCACATAAACAGTTCATATCCAATTGCAACCAAGCTTGAGCCAAAGCTGCATTACGGGAGCTTTCATGTACTGTTCAAGGTCACATACTGAGGTCAAAGGCCATCTGAGGTCAACTTTTAAATATATTGGTAGAGTTTAAACCTATACACACAACTAAAATTGTTCACTTACGTGAGCTTTCGACACGACGACTCTGTGTCTTTTTCAAACTGATGGTGATTGGGTTATTGATCTGGGATGTCACATGACGAGCTGACGATGTCATGTGACAGAACAGGTTCATAGACCGGAGGTAGCTGGTGGCGGCCTTTGTCCTTGTTGAGTGAACTGGGGTGGCGTCTGATGTTGATGGCTTCCCTTACACCACGGTTAAATCAGTTGGATCAAGCACTTTAACATCCTTCCACGCGATGGTGTGTTTCGCGGCTTGAGCGTATTGAGCGACCAGCGAGGAGGCATTGCTCTTGCGTTTATGTTCCGTCAGCCTAGTGCTAAGCGTGCGTTCAGATTCACCAACATATGCAGCGGGGCAATTTTCACATGAAATGTGATAAACAGTTCCGGAGCGTTGCTCAGTTGCGGTTTTGTCCTTGGGAGCGACGAGGTTCTGCCGGACGGAACCGGCTTGTAGTGTGTGCGAATGCCTTTGGCTTGGAATAGGCGAGCAACAGTCTCGGAGACCCCCTGTATGTAGGGGATCACCACACTACCTTTGGCCGGTGGTCTGTTTTGATACTTAGCTTTCTGTTTGTCCTTTTCTTTGTTGTCACTGACAGCGAAAACCCATGGCTCGTAACCACACTGGTGGAGACACTGTTTGATGTGGTTCAACTCATGCTGTATGTCTTCTTCGCGGGTAATGATCGTGTTGGCTCTGTGGGTCAAGGTCCTGACAACACCAACCAAAGTTAAGGTATTGGTCCGTGTGGGTAGGTTTTCGGTATACACCACACGTCAAGGACTCATCTGGCTGTCTTGTGATTAGAGTGTCTAACATAGGGATACAGTTTTTAACTTCCGACTCTGTGGTGAATTTGATGGCACCATTGATGCTGTTTATGTGATGCGTAAACTCGTCTACATGCGCACTCTTCATGATGCAGAAACTGTCATCCACGTAGCGGTACCAGATATTGGGTGGATGGGGCGTTGTCTTAATGGCACGCTCTTCAAAATCCTTCATGAAGAGGTTGGCAACAATGGGTGAGACCGGAGAGCCCATCGCCGCCCCCTCACGTTGGCGATAAAGACACTCGTTAAACTGAAAGTATGTTGTCTTTAAGCAGAAAGTCAAGAGTTCAATGACCTGGTCCGGGTTCAGGTTCGAGCGTTCGTAGAGAGAGTAATCATCTTCTAACAAAGCGCGAATGATGTCAATTGATTGATCGACCGGCGTGCAGACACGTCATATGAAATTAAAACTTCATCCTCCTCATTCGCGACTGTGCTCAGCTTTTCAACTAATTCCTGAGTGTTCTTGAGGTGGTACGGAGTGTTCCCTGCTAGGGGACCGATGATGTCAGCGATGAACCTTGCGACATCGTAGGATATAGATCCCATACACGATACAATGGGCCGAAGAGGGACTTCAGTCTTATGTATTTTGGGGAGCCCATAGAGCTTCGGGATATCAGCGGATGTAGGATATAATTTCCTTTTCTCAGGATTAGTGAGAGCATTGTCCTTTAAGAGTCTTTGGAGTATGGTGACAAGCTTAGTCTTGTACTGGCTATTAGGGTCTTTTATAAGCCTTTCATACGTGTTCTGATCATCAAGCAATTTCTGAGCTTTGTCTATGTAATCCTGTTTATTCAACACCACCGTGGCTCTGCCTTTATCGGCAGGTAAAATCGAGATAGTTTTATCAGCCTTGAGATCTTTAAGGGCCGTTCTTTCCTCACGAGAAATGTTACTTATAGGAGGATTCGCTGTGCGTAGGATACCAGCTGTTTTGGCACGTAATTCAGTTGATGCAGGACTGTTAAATACAAGAATGCGAGCCGCATTTTCAGTGCATACGATGAATTCGTCTACTGGCACATGAGATGGAGTGACCGCGAAATTTAGTCCTCTGGCAAGTAATTTCTTTTCCGGAACCGTCAATTGCTTTCCCGATAGGTTCACCACCCATCTATCGATGTTTTCTGGCAATTCATCGCTGTTATTGGCCTGCGTGGATTTGATTTTCAATTTCTGGTATTTTTCAATATGGCGGTGTTTACAACGGAAGTGTTTCCCGCCGCGCATGGCCTTCTGGGTATTCTCCAGGATGTTGTTGAACATGGCGCTAGGTAACATACCGCGAAGTTGATCTTTCGTCCTTTCAAACTTGCGATTTAACATATCCTTGGTAAAATTAATCTGACGTATTCTCTCTGACATAAGCACTTTTAAATAGGCTGAAAATATATAATAAAATTAAGTTCTTACACAAACAGTTCACATCTAATTGCAACCAAACTTGAGTCAAAGCTGCATTATTTGAGTTTCCATGTAATGGTGGTGTTCTAGGTCATGAGTTCAAAGGTCATTTAAGGTCAACTTGTGGTGTTCAAGGTCATGAGTTCAAAGGTCATTTAAGGTCAACTTGTCAAATTGGCTGAAAATTTAAAAAAAAAAAGGTTGCACAAAAAATGCACAAATAATGTTCCACATGAATATGTTTAGTGTTCACCACCCATATCTTCGGACGACCTATCTGGGACCGCCGCGGCGCGCCGTCCCTATTTTATTGCACAAACAGTGTAACAGACGGACCACAAAATATAGTCTCAAGGATTATATGGGTTTTATTTTAAAACTTAAGTGGCACAGTTCCAGTTGACATGGCAAACTATTCTTTGATTAACATGTTTTTGCAAACAATAAGACCAGTTTCCTTGGAAAATGAGAATTTAGATACAGGTCATTGTACATATGGGTTGGACAAGTAATCATGAGCTCGGAAAAGCTTCTTTTTGGTGGCTCTTTAAAGAACCTTTTCGGATGAAGGCTTTTTGTTCTTGATGCTTATGAACTTTTCTGGTATCCATCGCGATATGCTGGCTTTCCCCCTACTAACAGAATATTTAATGAGATAAACTAGTATTAACCTCATATCACTCATTTAATGAGAATGTAATCAATACTGTCGTCATTTCCACATACTGGCGTATACCAGATTACTATGAAACATGTGATGCCCTGTCGCGGAGCGCGAGTAGCGACCATTCCAGAGACGGCTTCGCACTACAAAAAAAATCGATAATGTCGCCCTTATAGTCATTACAATACAAATGAGTTGTAATTTATTTATTTATTTATTTATTTATTTATTTATTTATTTATTTATTTATTTATTTATTTATTTATTTATTTATTTATTTATTTATTTATTTATTTATTTATTTATTTATTACATTCGGCGAAACGCTAGGCAAAACCAAATATTGACACACACTAAATTGAAGGGATGCCTAAACATGAATAACAACAAAACCAAACATAGAGAATAAATAAAAAGCTAAATGAGGTGGGATTGGTCAGCCAATTTGAAGGCCTGAAGAGAAGTGGGAATTTACGTGACGCAGGGTAGGACGGATATGGGGTCTGAAAGGGTTTGGAGATGAGCAAAGACTGTGGAAGATTTTATACAGATGCCAAAGAGTGGCAACGTCACGGCGCTTAGAGATGGTTGGTAAATCAGACTCCCGGAGAAGCTCATCTTATACAATTATATGGGGTTCGTCAGTAGTATGCGAAGTCACAACGATACTTATGATGTCTTTGTTTTTTTATTAGATCTCAACGTGTTCATTCAAGCGCATCAGTGTACTGTCGGGCAGGAACGTGACAAGAACCACACATGGCACTGGACATTGCCGTACGAAGATCCATGTATGTGCACCAGTGTTATATTTGGAGGAGCGAATCCTATCGCACCAAAGCGATCTTTTACACCAGTGTATGTCGAGAAACCTATGATTACAAATGATGCCAGCATGATCATTAAACATTATTATTTGGATTGCATGAGTAAGATTGCTTTTGTTTTTTATTGTAACTTGTTCACAATGATATTGTGTATGGAAAACCTCAAGTGAAATAATACAATACAGCAGTATATTTTCTCAAACACAAAATGCAGTAGCTTATTAGTAGCACAATAATAAAAGATAAAAGAAAAAAGCACAATCTCACAAACCTGCAGACATATACGATCATGAAAAAGTTGGTTTCGTATTTCTAAAGTAACTTTCTATGTTTTATACTGTTTGTATTGATCTGATATGAAGTGATCGTCGTTTCTAACTTAATGTGCCATGTGATCTTAACGTAGTCCGATTCACATGAATGACATGATCATTACTTGAGATCACGAACTAACACATGAACTGTATCTTTTAATATTTAGAAAATTCACATCATTACTGTTTTAGCCATTTACTATTTTGTATCGTATTGCCTTTCTTATTATTGCAATAGATATAAAATGCCCAGCTAACCAGACAGCTGTAAGAGATCCTGAAAATTTAACAGCCATGGTTGAATGGCTGGACCCCTTGGCTACTGATAACACTGAGTCTGTCTATGATGCAACCTGTTATCCACCTTCTGGAACCAATTTTACTATTGGAATATCCAACGATGTAGTCTGTTGGGCTATTGATAGGAGGGGGATTAATAAGACGTGTCATTTTAACGTTACAGTTGAAGGTAAACTGAAAAACTCAATACAATAACTACATAAATAAAAACAAATACAAATTCGTCGTCTGTATTCCATAGTGGCGTATAGTGGGCGCCGCGAATAAACAACTTTTCGAGAAAATCGGGTTTGAAGAAATGCCAATTTAAAATCGAGTTGTGTAAATCAGACATTCATTATATTTTGTAAATGATGTGAAATTTCTGTAGTAAACTAAATAGATTTTATTGTTATATATTTTTCAAAAGAAATAAATACATACTATTGCTGGCAAACTGAAAATAAAACAATACGTCACTATGGAAAACAAACAAAACGCAATACCCTAACCTGACGTTAACCGTACGCCACCTCGGTCGCCGTGTAATCCCTATGGCGTTACTTTTCGTCGTTCGTATTCCATAGTGGCGTATAGGTCCGATACGTGTACGCCACTATGTAATGTCACTTTGTAACTATACGCCACATTTAATTAATTAATTACTAATTAATTAGCTAATTATGGCTGATGAGACTTAGAAAAAATGAAAGAGAACATCATTAAAAACATATGTGCCAATTTTCAAAAAAAATGACCAAAAATCACTATACGCCACTATGGAATACAGCCGACGAATTATGCATCAAAAATCGATGGGTTCTTCATCTGATGCATTAATCAAAAAGTCCTTACTTCCCCATATCTCGAAACGTGTGTGGAAATGATGTTCTAATTATCGGACTGAGTGTATGTCCCCATATCATGATATCCCGTTTTAGGGTCTGGAAATTATTTATGCTACCAATGCTCTGGAGCACATCAATCGCTTGATGCCCCGGGAGTTCTTTCTGGTTGAAGGGTATATATATTTGGGTATATCGATGGGTGGGTTATCAGTGGAGAAATTGGACGCATTTGGACAACAATGCCTTTAAAAGGACATAACTTGATCAACTGTTTGCGCTTTCTTGGGTGTTTTGCAAAAACAGCAAAAAGTAGGTGTAGAGAAAGTCAGCATCCGAAATTCTGCGTGGCATATTTCCGTACACACATTTTTAAAGACCGCCCCCATGTAATCCCACCTGATTAGCTCTGATTATCTCCAACAGCACCACCAGTAACCCATTTTTCCAGGAATAGAGGATGGGGGAAGTAAGTGAATAGCACATGACGTGGAAACATTTATGCATTTATGAAGTCTTCTGAATATTTTTTCCGGTAAAATGCTCAATCAGAAGTTGTTTCATTTTGTGCTCCTCAATATATTGTGTGTTACGTTCGTATACATGACTTAATACACTTTCATAACTACCGTATTATGATTATAAGGCACCAGAGCCAGATTTTTGGATCGACCGTCGACGTTGCTTCGATCCCTGCAATTAATGATCTATCAACTTATTAATTAGAATTATTGGTAAATTTGAATTGGTGAATATCATTACATGCACAGAGTCATGTGTAATCACAATCAACACTAGGTCATTTATTTATTTTATAAATAACACGGATCAACCAAGCATCGACGGTTCTTAGTTGGGCGCCCTGGTTGCAACTTTTATATCAGTCACAAATGAAAACAAAGTTTGGGGAATTTGAATTACTCAAACTAAATTGGGGTCAGTTTTGGTCATATGGCGAGTCAGTTAAGTATAAAAATTATTATCTAGTATTTGTTGTATTTATACATAGTCTGATAAAATTTTCGGACAAAACATGGCTTTTGGTAATATTTAGCGGAATTATGGGGTTTTGGTCACCATCTTGGAGTCATTTACAAAAGCGAGGTGTTCTTAGATGGTACATAAGTATAGACAAATTGTTCATTATGAACTTTAACGTTGTATCGATACTCGCGAGTGGTATGTTGCAAAAGGAATATGACATCCACCAGCTTACTGTGCTTAGTATTTGAGAGTGTACACATTGTATTGCAGATCCTCTACCTACACATCTTAGAAAAAAGGTTATATGACAAAAAGTTCTTAAGCTGTCATGTATGAACCTTAAACATATCTAAAAATAATCTTAAAAAGTATCGGCAAATGCCAGCTAGAAAGAACCATTTTGGACATCACAAAAGTTCTGTAAAAGCCATAAAGAACCATATAGGGGCTCGTGCAATTTCCTAGAACCACTCACACCCTAGTTGTCCTGTATGAACCCCTAGAACACTGTTTTCTAAGAGTGTACCGTAAGCGATCTTTTCATGACTTTACTTACCAGAGTTGGAGTATTTGCAAAAAATGACTTCAGTAATTCACTTTGAGGCCATTATGAAATTAAAGTAGTAGGTGTACTTAAAATCGTTATCTTGCAGATATTGATGAATGTAACAGCTCACCTTGTCAAAATGGAGGCTCCTGCAACGATCAGGTCAACAGTTATACATGCCAATGTCCAAGTGGATGGACAGGTGTACACTGCGAAATAGATATAGATGAATGCAGTTCAGGGCCGTGCACGAACATGGTGAATGGCATATGTATCGATGATGTCAACCAGTATTCCTGTAGATGTGACCCGGGATGGCAGGGAAATAACTGCGACATAAGTAAGTGAACCGTCACTAATTTTAGCGCTTTTTAGCGCGTATTTCTCAGTACAGATTCAGTTCAATTTAACATTAATTACATTCTAACCGTGACAAGTATTTATCATCTTATATATCTGTATCACAAACTAAGTCCTTTAGATATTACAACTGAATGTCCAATAAAAATTAATGTTTAAAGCTAATCATACCGGTGACTTTGATCAGGTACATGGCATTTATTTTAAAATGATTCTTCTTTGTATGTTCGAGGAAAATGTGTATATAATATTAAATGGCTTTGAGTGTGATACAAGAATATATTGCCCGAGATACAAAAGTAAGTGTCCGGGTACGTGTCAGTGTTTCCGTCGCTTATTTTTGTATTTCTTTTGTTTATCAATTATATTTATGTACATCTTTAGATTAAACTGTAATTAAAAGGGCATTTCGTAATCCACAGCCTCACCCCCCCTTCCCCCACACTTTTTTCAAAAATAGTTGAGATTTTTATACCACTGGAAACCTCTGGCTACATAATGTTTATGTACCAAAACATTCTTGCAGATTAATTCGTTTAACAAAAATATCGTCAAATTTGAAACTACAACACTGTAGCATTGTAACACTCATGCATAACTCAGAAGCGCAAAATCGGAATCTACTGACATTTGGGAATAAGCTTTTTTCATGAATATCTACTGAAAAAATGTCATGAAAAGAGGATGCTAGGATCACAAAATTCTCCCTTAAGTTCAACTGCTATGTATTATCAGTTTAATCGTATAACTAAGTTAAAGTAGCCCACAGACATCGCAATTTAATGTTCATCGAAGATTTTAATTTTTTTGCAGAACCAGTTTAACAAAATCAGCTCAACGTATGATTATTGTTTTTGTCAAAACTAATGTGACCAATAATTATTAACAAATTATTTATATGACAGATGTCAATGAATGCTCATCAGAGCCTTGCCAGAATGACGGAACCTGTGATGATGATATTTTTGGGTATGTTTGTAAATGCAATGCAGGTTACGAAGGCGTGCACTGTGAACAAAGTAAGTACTGAATCTTATAGATTCTAGGAACAAATGTGCTCGTGCTCTCCCTAGTGCCGTGGCATGAAATAATTTCCAGCTTTCGTCAAAAAATGCTTTCAGTGACAAACTTTAAAGTTTGTTGAGATTCATTGTTGACCAATAAATAACCGTCAAAATAACCGTCAAAATACAGGGTTCACAAAAACCATGTTTTTTAATCAAGTTTGGCATCAAAACACTTTTTACAAACCCATCGCTTTTTTATGCAAACAACAAAACAGACTGCTTTTGTCACAATACCATTATGGGTTTTGTGAATTAAAAAAAAATCTCATAAGCGTCACAAAAGCAAGGGCTTTGTAATATTGAGCAAAATCCAGAATTTGCTCTGGTCAGAGGGTTTGCACAAAACAAAATAGCTTGACGAAGATTGAAATATCTGTTTTAGTACAAAAAATGGAAATTAGGTAGCGATATTGCTGCGTTTATTCAATCGTGTATGTTCTATTGATTTATTTCAGATACAGATGAGTGTACAAGCAACCCTTGCTTGAATTCGGGGACATGTGTTGATAAACCTAATCAATATGAATGTATGTGTGCTCCTGGTTGGGACGGGAACAACTGTGGCCAAAGTAGGTACAGCAGGGCATGGTTCCTTGTTTTCTTACGTGGTTTGTCATTTAATACCAAAGTTATACTTCGGAGATGTTTGTCATAATCTTTCTCCTATATACAGGGTGTCCCAGAAAAAAATTACCGAGTGAATAAAATTGAACGTAAGTCGAGAAATAGACACCGGATTCAAAAAATTCAAAATGTAGCGCATAGCTCATTTTACTGTGCATCACATACGAACATTTTATTTGATTCGGTTGACTGGTTGCGAAGAAATGAACGATTACATAATGCGCGCATCAATGCAGATCATTCCAAGTTCAATCAACAGGTGCTTTTTTCATACTCGCTCACCGCTTCCTAAAGTTTGTGTGTCCACATTATCTATTTTATAATCCGATGGTGTTATTCATGCTTTCGTTGAAGATGAATAACAGTTTGTCCGGGAAAACTTTCATTTCTGCAATTGGAAGCTTTCCAACTTTAATGCTTTAGGTTGCATATGCAAATATGTTATATTTTAACTTTCCAAAGAACATTTGCGCCAAGGATACAATGATCAAGTGCTTACAGCTTTACGTGTGATTTTTGATACCATGCAACATTAATGTTGAAGTTTTAAAAGATTTTAACTTTGCATTGCAATTACTTGGAAACATTCCAAAAACATTAATGTGTGAGAAATTTTTAAAGCCAGTTGGAATGCTTATGCAATAAATCTTTATGCAACATTTATATCAACATTAACGGAAAAAGATATTTACAAGTACCGAGCATCATCTTACATGCAAACTTTCATTTTCAATAACGTGCACGATGTGCAGGTATTCAAACTTGAACAAAACCTAATTAAAATAATGTTTTGCAAGAAACAGATTGTTTAAAAACAACGAAAAGGATTTCACTGAACAAAATATGAAGCCCATTGACAGTTAGTGCGCATTGTGTTGAAGGATCTTTCTTTCAAACTTGGAATGAAGTGAATTGACGCACGCGTTATGTAATCGGTCATTTCTTCGCAAAACGTCAACCGATTCCAGTAGAATTAGCATATAAGATGTAGAATAAAATGAGCTATACGCTGATTTTTAGATTTTTGGATTCCAATGTCTACTTTTTGACTTCCAAATTTACTCGCCCGGTAATTTTTTTCTGGGACACCCTGTATATTCAAACAATTACCCGATCGGTGCTTTATATCCAATTCTTCCAGATTAGGCTTCCTTGACATTTTGAAAGAAGGTGTCTGTGCTAATGTATGTTGAACATGACTTTCATCAAAAAAGACAAATGTACATAGAGGAGAGCGTGGCGCAATGGTTAGGGTACTTGCCTTTAGTGCATGAGGTCCCGGCTTCAATTCCGCGGCGGTGTCGATTTGCTGGGATATTGACTTGTGAAAAAAGTCTGAAATTAATTGGCAACATCTGTAGATTAAATTCAGACTTCCGCTCACCCCATGGTTCTTTTAGAATTGGGTACATGCATCACGAAAGTACTCCGTCCTTCGGAGGGGACGTTAAGCCGTCGGTCCCGTGTGCAGAGGGCCAAACCTGTACATGTATTAATTCTGCAGCTAGTTGATAAACCCTGACTGTTTCCAACCGTCGGTGTTCAAACGGACCCCAGTGGAAATAAGCTTCAATATAGGCTTCCTTGGGTTATCCAGGGTTATCAAATCCCAAACAAATCAAATCAAAAAGTCGATGGTTATTTTTATGATCTAACGACCGTCCTTCGTACATTAAATAACCAACATTTCTTTTCTCATTATTTTGCAGACATTGTCGAATGTAACAGCTTCCCTTGTCAAAATGGAGGCTCCTGTATCGACCAAGTCAACAGCTATATATGTCAATGTCCAAGTGGATGGACCGGTCTACACTGTGAAATAGATATAGATGAATGTGATTCAGAGCCATGCAAAGACATGGTGAATGGCATGTGTTTCAATGATGTCAATCAGTATTTTTGTAATTGTAACCCGGGATGGGATGGAACTAACTGCGACAAAAGTAAGTGCACTAAATTGAAAGGCTTCTTTTTTGGCTATAGAAACAAATTAGTTCGATCTTTCGATCGACCATCGATGCTTGGTCGATCCTTATTATTTATTAAAAATCAATTACTTGGTAATTGTTAATTGTGATAACATATGAATCTTTGCCTGTATTGATATTGATCAATATAAATTTAGTATTAATTCTGATTAATTAGTTGCCATTTCGTTAATAACAAGCATCAAAACAGCATCGACGATCGATCCAAAGATCGAACAAATTTGATTCTGGTGCCTTAGTTTCCTGAACAATATCAACATGATCAAATATATAACTTTACTGTCCAACTATTTCTGTACTACCAGTGTTAACTACCAGAGATCAAAATGCCATCAATCGAAATACATGCATTTTGAAAATAGAAAGTGGGACTAGAATCAGCGCTGTTACTTAAATTCCTCCGTAAATATTAATCTGGCGCCTTACCGACTGGACCAACCATGCCAACTATTGGCAATAATGAAAATGCGAAGTAGAATATAAAACATAATTTTAACAATGCTGTGTTTATTCTTTTGTTTAGAACATAAAGATAGCAAATTTGGCAAAGATAGTATCTTTACGTATAAATGACACGACCGCTTAGAGAAGACATTAAACAAATACATCGTATTAATGTAGAAATTAATACGATGATGAACATTGTATGAGACCGTAACTAGTTAGGTGAACACGTTCAATTTGGTGACCACTCTCTGTGGACCATTTAGAAAAAAAAATAGCCACCATGTCCCTCGCGAAAATCCCGGCTTTTTTGCTAGAGGCCAAAATCCAAAATGGCCGCCGCCACCATTTTGAAAATTTAAGTTTTGAACCAGAGCACCTATAATCATGCACAAAGACACTTTTTGGATATGTCGAGTACAAGGATTCCGATTCTGATATTGATAGATACATCCATAACATTATTATTTTGAATCAACACAAGATATTTCAGAAACATATCACCATATTAATTCTTTGAAGTGCTTGGAATAATATGTCTGAAATATTAACTTTTGGTTTGACAAGATGAAATGTATATTTTGAGTAAGTAAACCTAACTGTATAACAAAATAAGTTCACCCGAGGAGTCCCGTTGGACATCAAAACCAAGTGTCCATCGACGATAAGTTACGGAATCCGACCAATAATTATTAATTCAATGTTTATATGACAGATATCAATGAATGTGCATCAGAGCCTTGCAGGAATGACGGTACATGTGAAGATGGTATTAATAGTTATGTCTGTAAATGCAATGCAGATTTTGAAGGCGTGTACTGTGAGCGAAGTAAGTACTTCGTACTCGATATTCCGTGCTCAAATACTAGTAAAAACGTAATGCATCCGGTACACGACTGTATGTCCAAAAACTGCTCTTTCTAGTGTAGTACTATATATTAATAATTTAATACCTCGGATATTAGTTGTAATTAGTGAACTTGACATGCCTTAGTGGGGTCACGAAATTCCTCCTGGATTGACTGATGATTAAGCGATGAGCTTGAAGCTTCAATTTTCTATAAAGTGCAATATTATGTTCAGTGCTTTAATCTTTTGTTTAAAGTTCAAGCTTTTACATCCGTTATTCATGACAATGTTTGAAGCAACCAGGACCACCATTGGTTTCTTCAGTAAAATCAATGATCTTCATCTCGTCCTTTGAATTTTTTTGTAGAATTTGTAACCGAAAATCAATTTTACCTACACTTTTGTACATAGCCAGAATTTCCCAAACTTCCATGGGCGCACTCACATTATGACGTCATAACGATATTATGTGGAGAATGTTTGTACTTATTTTGGTATCACTGGGTAGAAGAGACACATAGCTATACATTTGTACCAAATATAACGATATAATGAATTGATTATTTGCACAATGTGCGAAGCCTCCTAGGTAAACCAAAACTTTACGAGCTGGAAAAAGAACTTGATCTTATCACAAGGGATATCCTCGGCCTATGCGATGTTAGAAGTCGTGGGGAAAATCTTCTTGAACTCAAGAGTGGACACATGCTTTACACAAGGGGTAAAGAAAATAGCAGCACTGGAGGAGTCGGCTTCCTAATACGTAAAGACCTGGCATCAAATATTGTAAGCTACAAAAACCAGTCAGACAGAGTAGCACAAGTCATCATCAAAATCTCCAAAATACAAACCTTGAATATCATTCAAGCGTATCTGCCAACATCCAGCTACCCAGATGTAGATAGAGTCTACGAAGAAATTAACGAACTGCTCAAACAAGACAAAGCAAATCACACAATCATTTTGGGAGACTTTAATGCTAAAGTAGGGAAGAAAACAAACCCAAATGAAACCATGCTTGGAAAATTTGGTGTGGGAGAGCGAAATGAATGGGGAGACAGGCTTCTAGCATTCACCGAAAGCAAGAATTTATGAACTTAACAAATCATGAACAGTTCATCTCAGTTTTTAACCGCTTTAACACTGGAAGTGATCACAGACTAGTACGAGCAAGGATCTCCATCAACTTGAAATTGGAAAGATACAAATTTGTGCAAAAAAGAAGGATGCAAGTCAACCTGGATAAGCTAAAACAGAACAAAGAAGAATTCCAGATGAAGCTGCAACACAAGTTTTATCTCCTTAAGGATGAAGCAGAAGACCTAGATGTACATGATGTCTGTGAGAGACTTACAAACACAATCCTAGACTGTGCTTTGGATACAGCGGGATAAAAAGACCCACAGAAGATAGACAAGATTTCAGGAAACTTTTGAAATGATGAAAAAGAGACGGGAAATGAAGAACACGATTGGAATCCAACATATCGAGTACACAGAATTATGCAAACCATAAGGAAGCGAATGACAAATGAAATCCGAGCATACAACACAAAGATGATCCAGAAAACTCTTGAAGATAACAAAAGCTTCAAGAAAGCAAAGCAAGGACTTGACACTGGCAAATCTCAAATTATAGCCCTGAAGGGGGAAGACAGAAACATAATCTCAGACAGAGAACTAGTCATCAAGCGGGTAGAAGAGGTCTACCAAGATCTCTACTCGTGACCAGCAAAGTCCAAATAACTCCACCAATTATTATTGACGTTGAAAGTGCAGAAGAAAATATACCACCATTTGGTAAAATACTTGAAGAAGATGGAGTGCTCAAGGATGGAGCCAGCGCAGTAAAGGCAGAGGTTGCAAAGCTATTCACACTATCCAGACTAACCAGACACCGGACAGTTGGAATAACGCCCTTATAATTATCATCCACAAGAAGTGGGACATCAAAGACACAAGAATTACAGACCAATCAGCTTACTATCAAACACCTACAAACTTTTCACCAAAGTTCTCACAAATCGGATCAACAATATTCTTGACTTCAACCAGGCCAGGGAACAGGCAGGGTTTCGGAGCGGCTATTCTACCATGAATCACCTTCATGTCATCAACCAAATTGTTGAAAAGACGGGTGAATATAGACAGCCACTGTGCCTTGGATTCATTGACTACGAAAAAGCTTTTGATAGCATTGAGATCTAGTCAGTCATCACAGCCCTCAAACAGCAAGGCGTCCATCCTGGGTAGATCCAGATAATAAATACTATCTACAGCAGGGGCACTTCAGCAATCCACCTCCACAAAGGACAGTGATAAGATATATATCCAACGAGGAGTGCGACAAAGTGATACCATTTCACCTAAACTGTTTAATGCGGCACTTCAAGAAATTATACGTCACCTGGACTGGGAAAGTAAGGGCATCAGCATAAACGGAGACAACCTAAGTCACCTTCGCTTCGCAGATGACATAGTCATAATAACAGACAGTGCCACAGATCTAAGGGAAATGATCAATGATCTGAACCAGAGAAGTAACCAAGTGGGACTAAAGATTAACATGAAAAAGACAAAAGTCATGTTCAACCAGTTTGCCACAGAACAGCTGGTCATGGTAGGGAACACAGAAATAGAAACGGTGGACCAATATGTGTACTTAGGACAACTAATCAACATGAGTCACAATCACATGGATTATTAAGGAGGACTAGGGCTGGTTGGTGTGCATTTGGTAAACTCAACGACATCATGAGAAGCAAGATGTCGACTTGTCTGAAACGAAAGGTTTTCAACCAATGTGTACTACCAGCCATGACCTGGTCACTTACTAAGAGGATGGAGCAAAAACTGAAAACTGCACAGCATAGCATAGCAAGATGCATGCTGGGCTTCACCAAAAGGGACAGGAAAACAGTGGCATGGGTCAGGAGCCAAACACACGTTACAGACATAATTCACACAATAAAGATGAAGAAGTGGCATTGGAATGGCCATCTTGCAAGATCAACAGATAATAGATGGACAAAGAATGTCACGGTATGGAGACTTTGGCTGGGCTCAAGGCACCAAGGCAGACAGAAAGTCAGATGGAGGGATGAGATATCCAGTTTCATAGGGATCAGGTGGATGGCAAAAGCAAATAACAGGAATCTTTGGTGCCAACTTGGGGAGGCTTTCGCCCTGCAGTGGGCTGAATACGGCTGATGATGATGATGATAACGATACATGACGTTTATATTGAAAACTAGGGGCAAGAAAGTAACAACAGCTCCCCGATATAGGCTAGTCAATTAAAGTACAAATATTTCTGCACATAGACAAAAATGAAACACCAATGTTTTTGCTTGCTAGTGACTCTGAATACCCTCCTGAACAACATATCCAAAAAGTAGAAAAGGGGAAACATGGGGAAATGGTAATTTGCAATCTATCCACAATGGCCGCTAATGCAAGGCGAAAATATGGCTAAAAGAACATTGTAATCGTTTCATTATCAGGATTCAGAAAAAGTATAGTTTGACCTATCTTCAATGCACGGTTCTTGAGTTATAGGAATAAAGGTCAAATTGTGGTGTCCATTGTTGTCCACAGAGGTATACTCCGATTTTGACCAAAGTGGTCTGATATTATTCCTCTTGGAAAAACATTTTAACTAAAGTTTAGTTTGCCATATCTCAGGTGTTTTGATACCTGGGTAACAGCGCGAAAAAAATCAAAGCCCATTGACAAATACTCTTGACCTATTTTGTGATGTTAGACAGGGAACAAAACTCCTGAGACTCCGGTTGATTTTTTAGTTTTGTGGACAATCGTGGAGGCCTATGCCTATAACTCAAGAACTGTACATATGCAAATTACTATTTTTCCTCTATTATTTTTTTTTCCTTTTTGAATAATTAAGTTTTTCAGGCGAGTGTTTAGAGACGCTAGCAAGTAAAAACATTGGTGTTCCAATTTTGTCTAGCTCAAACGCCATTCGATCGTCTAATTAAGCTTCCATGACATTTTGAAAGAAAGTGTCTGAAACAAGGTGTGTCCATGATTATTTTGCTTTTATTTTATTAATACAATTTGCCAGTAAATCGCTTGTAACTCACCCCCTACATAAACATGAAAAAAAAATAATAAAAAAAAAACCGTGGAAATGCGGACCAACATGAACTGCGGTTGCCAGGACGTGCCCGGTTGGCCCAAAGTACACATTTAAATCATAACCTAAATAGCGATTGTATGAGACTGGTTTCTAAGAGGGCACATGGTCTTATCTACATAACAAGACAATTGACATTTTTCTGAAAAGGTATCGTGTTTAATACAATGAACCTGCAGAAAATGTCTTACATGTTGCATTTACGTTTTCATGTTGTAGGCGTTTGTTCTGCTGAATTTAATGGAAATTGCTACAGTTATGTTGACAGTCCTAAATCACGGTCTGATGCCGAAAACTATTGCAGCAGTCAATATGGAGCCCATCTTGTGAGCATCCATTCCTCTGAAGAAAACATGGTTGTCAAAGAACTTACTGGACACGCTCAGGTTTGTAAAATTCTTAAAATTGAAGGGCATTAAAAACAGGTGCCTCTGAAAATAATGTTGATTAACGAACCTGACAACATATTTATTAAGCAATGACGACTTGGGCATATCAATTAACAATTTCTTCAAAGTATCTTGTATATATAAACTAGAAAATAGAATACTCGTTACTATGAGCTTCATGCATAAATGTCAATCGTCAGACGACACGTTAAAATGCTTTGGGTGGACTACCATCTCTTGGAAATGTGAATTAATATACATTCCATGGTGTCAACACAGCTAAAGTCTATCCCAGAGTCAGTCTGTCTATTGGGCTTGAGCACTTTATTCAAAAGATAGTCTAACTATGAATAAAAAGTTGTTATTACGCTCCTGTTGATGCAGTTGAGCACTTTCTGACTATCTGCGACAGGGCCCAGGAGAATTCGAGGTGTTTTTCCTGCTGTATATTTAGTACACAGCGATATGTCATACACATTTATATATAAATTAGATCAGGAGTGGTCGGGAAGATTATTTATTTGGTAAAAAGACAAATTCCGTGGGAAAATAACATTTCTTGATTTTTTTGCGAACATTGATTTTCCGAGTGTAATATAATTATATATTATTCAATTAAGACTTTCAATTTAACAATTTCCTGAATGTGTTATGTGAAGATTTTGAGGTCAAAACCGCGGGCCTATAATTTAAACCATGTCCCGAATATAAAGCAGTCAATATTTGCTTTATATATGTACGTGGTTGCGATTGTGCAGTTTGATCGGGGCGCACGTGATCGGTCAATAGTTCATTTCCATGATTGGTAAATAGTTCAATTTGATGAAATTCTCTCAAATACAGTACATCTAGCTAAAACAATCCCCACTTTTAACCAATCAGACGACAGGAATCTATATATGAGGTATAAAACATGAACTATGAAACACTTTCATGTTATGTTCCTCTACCATGTATACAGTTAGGACGACTCAATATACGCTTGTTCACTGCCACGCAGGAATCCCGGGTTCAAGACCCGATAGAGGATTATTTTATATTTGCTTCTATCAATCGTTAACCAAAATTGTGCATTTTCATATGACAATGTACATAATGCGCTGAGAATATAACTATTGAGTTCAGCGTTCGGACAGTGTCTCGTGTCTGTTTATGCTTATGATACTGGCGGTTGCCGCATTGAAATGACATAGGCCACCATTGTCTGAGAAACAAGTTATTTTCGTCAGTATTGTTAGACACGTCATTTGGTGACTCAACTGGGCTTCTTTTGTTAATGTTCAGCGCTACTTTTCCACCATCATGCTGTCTGCAAATTTTGTATTGAGATGAGTTTTCCCTTTAAATCAGTTTCAGTATCAAACTTTTTTGTAAGAAAGGAGAAAGGAAAAGCCTTGATTGGCAAAATATGAAATTGGCAAAGCTAACGTTCCATTAATCATGGACCCATTTAGTCTAGGGAGTGTTCAGAAATACTTTGGTGGGGGTGGGAGGGGGTTGTTTGCTGGAAAATAATTTTTTTCATGTCGAAATTTTTTAACCCCCCTCTTCGCGAACCCAAAACTTTTTGACCCCCCCTCTTAATGGACCAAAAACTTTTTTGACCCCCCTCATATAGGTTCAAAACTATTTTGACCCCCATTCTACATCAAATGGCAGACATATTAATGATACTAAAAATTGTATTCATGTGCAATGAAATTGTACCCATTTCATTGATATCAAATATGTGGAATTGTGGAAATGTTTTAAAGTAGCATAAGTATGTTTATGCAACCCAGTATTAATAAACCATACATTTATGATTGGAATCAGTGGCGACAATTTGGGGGGGGGGGGGGGGAGTTCGGGGATGAGTATATTTTGTTATGGTTTTACTGGGGTTAGAAAAAGTATAATGAATCCAGTACCATTTGACGACAGAATAAGCAAATGGTACAAATGCGCGCGAAGCGCTCTAAAATTGTTGCCATTTGGAAGCTAAACGAATAAAATTTGATGCAAAAGTGGATTAAATAAGCGCGAAGCGCGCAAAAATATGTACTTTGGGGGCTAAAATGGCCAAATATGAGCTTAATTTGATCAGAAACACACATACGGGCGTCAACATTGCGGGGATGATTGTATGGGCCATCCCCCGGGATCTACGCCTATGTTTACTGGGACTTTTTGTTGCGGCAAAGCGAGCAAAAACAAGACTATTTTAGCCCAAAATACAGGGGCGTAGCCAGTTTTCTTGGTCGGGGGTGAATAAAATTTGGGGGGCACAGACGAAAAAAGAAATTGCAGTTGCAAATACATATACCGGTTTTGTTTTTTAGAGAGACTGTACATGTATTTGAGCTTCCAAAAAAGGCTTTATTGGGACAAAACGCGTGCAAAAATTGTGTATTTCGCCCATGATGGCATGAAAATGCCTTTATTGTGACAATGTGCGCACGCAGCGTGCAAACATTTTGTATTTTACACTATTTTGGCCCATGATCGGGTTGAATTTCTATGGAAAAGGGGCTCCTTGCTCCTGTTCTTTGCCCTCCAGATTTTCTCTTCCATTGTATGTCAGAGGGGCACTTTTCTCTTTCATTTTTTGTCAGGGGGCCTTCCGCTCCCTGTCTGCCCCCTGCCGAAATGGTGTGTTTTGCTATTAAATTGATGGGCAAGTTCGCGTGATCGCGAAGCGCAAAATTTTGCAATTTTACACTAGTTGGGCACAAAACATGGTGCTTTTCGATGTGCTAAAAAGTTGCACATGGGAATTATTGCTTTATTTTTTCTTCTATTAGGATTTTTAGGGGATGTCCCTCATGGAAAAAATTAGGGGAAGACGTGTACCCCGGTTCTCCAAGCTTCCTCTGCCTATAATTGTAATGCAACTTGATTGTGTTGTATATATCAGTGATAATAAATTAATCATCTCTAAGAAGAGCAAAGATATTGTAGCTTTTAGTGATTTAAAGAGCTGACCAGAAAGAACTGACACAAACCTCAAAATTAAGTTATAGACAACATTTTTGAACACTGGGTCAAATGTACTTTTGTTCTGGTTTAATATGGGAACATTTGCGCGAGCAGCGCAAGAACATTTTTTACAGCCCCCCCCCTATTATTCAGAACTCCTAAAATTTTATGACTCCCCTACATATTCCCCCCCCCCCCCAATAGAGTATTTCTGAACACTCCCCTAGGATCATACGGGCCTTAAATAAGGATTGAGCTCAACACCCATGTCTACCAATGTTTAATGCCATGAGGTGTTATGGCAGACCCTCTAGATCTAGATCTAGGTAACAAAAAAAACAACCTTAAAATGAACTTTTTGATAGATATATCAAATAACTCGTCTGATGACAAGTATTAAGAAAATGTATAGTTTGTGCTATCTACGATCTATCGTTATTGACTTGTCATGGCTAATGACATGTTTTTTGTTGTACATGGATTAAAATTTCTACTTTCGTCAATTTGGGCAAAAGTGGTAGCAAATTTTTTGTGTAGCTGAATAGAATCAGAAACAGTTTTGCCTATCTACTGTGTTCCCTGACAAAAAATGAAAGAGAAAAAAAAAATGACTGAGGTATAGTAAAAACAAGGGCGAAAGCCTTTGAGTCGTAATAGCTAGGCCATAAAAAGTAAACAGATCAGAAAGTAAGTTCTATATATATACAACAAGATGTGCAATTTGCCAACCTTTTTGACCAAGTTAAAATTTTGACTCCCATACAACCAGAAACATGTTATTTTTCTTTAAAATGGGGTTTTTGAAGGATAAGTCATTACTTTCTATTTTCTGATAAACAATTAATATGATGATTTCTGCAACACCTTCGGAAGTATTATATATCTCTCTCTCTTTAATTTTTCTGTACCTTATTACAATCATTGAACGTTATCGTCAGGCCCGTACGCAGGATTTCATTTGGGGGGGGGGGGGTGCTGATTTTGAAAAAGTGGACCTTTTTTCCAAATTGTGTGAAAAGTGGACTTTCTTCCTAAAATTTAGACCTATTTTGTCCAAAAGAGCGTAAAAACCCTGATTTTTTGGCTCGCTACGCTCGCAAATTCAGCATTTTGGACTTTTTGTATACTTTTCCACATTCCTCCCCCCCCCCCTGCGTACGGGCCTGGTTATCGTTCATATCAAAACTTGCCTTTGACTAGATTATCAACTGGCAGGCTATCCTGGGTTATGATTATCTTTGTACTTTTGATGCCCATTGACATTCTGTTAGACAAAAATTAGCCAGTTTTTTAATTTGACACTTTATTTGTTGAAAATGAGCAAGATACAAAATAGATTATGACCAGAATGTATGTCCGTTATCAGATGTAGTCATATGTAACTGAATCTAGTCATGGTCTTTATTTAACAGGCGTGGATCGGATTGCGCAGAACTGGTACTGACGAGACATTCGAGTGGAGTGATGACACTCAAGCGGACTACTTTAACTGGAACACTAACGAACCATCATTTAATGATGATAATGAATATTGCACTCATTTCGTCGAGGGGGTTTCAACGAACAAGTGGAATGACAACAAATGTTGTCATGAAATGGAATTTGTCTGCGAAAGTAAACCTTATAGCTAGCATCTCAAAACATAATTAAAATTTGGTACACTACATTATTACCAGAATATTTTACTTTAAGTTTATCTGGGGGAGACTTATTACGCACCTTGCAATATTTATATAAAGAGCTTTTGCCGAATGATATGTTTTGACCACGGGACACTTTTTGCACAAACCAGAGTGTGGGTCTTTGTTAATATTATACTTACAGGTTAATACATGCGTATCACTTGTTGGGAGTGAAATTGTACAAAATAATGCACGCGTACTGAGATGTTGATGCGTCTAATGCACGAGCCCCGATTTTTGCCTTTTTAAAACAAAATTGTCACTAAAAATGTGGAAAATGCAGGCAAATATAAATACAACAACCCGCAAGTAAAATGAACGCGCCCGAAAGCATTGCGAGTACTACGCGGAGTGCGCGCCCGTGCAATTGTACAACATTTATGCACGGCTAGTAATTTACTAACGGATGCTCTGATTGGTTCTCACTATCTAGGAGTGTGTGAAAGAAGCTTAATGGGCTGCCACCAATCCCCCACGAATAATTGATCAATTAATAAATAATTAATGTTAATGTAACTAATCTTACTGGTGACTTTGACCAGGTACATGTAATTGCTTCTTTGTATGTCCGAGGCAAATATTTGTGACGTACAAGAATACCGTATATTCATTATATTGCACGAAATGAACAAATATTTATTTATTGAGTGTAATATTATTCAATATTGCTATTGATAATATCCGATTAACTTGGAAAAATGTATTCGATTTGACCGATTTGATCCACCCCAGTGCGATCAGCTAAAATTTCATTTAGTATAATGCTAAATCTATGATATTTAGATAAAATATTCTGGTAGAAAAAGTAACATTATTCTGGTGGCTTGTCCATGTTTCATCTATGATATTAATTACATGTCGAGTTGGCATGCTAGCAAATAATTCATTAATAAATAACTAATCATACCGGTGACTTTGGCCAGGTACATGATATTTATTGGGAAATAATAGCTGCTTCTTTGTATGTCTGGGGCAAATATCTGTGACGTACAAGAATATATTCATGATATTGCACGAAATAATATTTATTTATCGAGTGTAATATAATTAAATATTGCTATTATTATTATCCGATTGACTTGGAAAAAAAATTATTCGATTTGACCGATTTGATCCACTCAAGTGCGAATGTTAAAGTCGATCAGCTAAAATTTCATCAGTAAATGCTAAATTCTATGATATTTAAATAAAATTATTCTGGTGGAAAAAGTAACATTTTTCTGGTGGCTTGACCATATTTCATCTATGATATTCATTACATGTCCAGTTGCTGAATTCATACCAGATGTCAATGGGCATAGCCAGGGTTTACTTGGGGGCTAATTTTGAAAAAAAAAATGGACTTTTATCCAAAAATTGAACCTTCTCCTAAAACGGTTTTGACCATGAAATCATAAAGACCTATTTTTTCGCTCGCTACGCTCGCGGTGCTGGCAAATAATTCATGTTTCAATGGTGGAATATAATGTCAACGGATACACTTAATGGCATATGTGGACATGCCTAGACAGAAATCAACTGTGGCAAAGTTTAAGAGACAACCAGAGATTTCTATTCTATTTCGCTTAGGGGCCTCTCATTTTCTTTGGAAAGGGGCAGATGTCAATAATATGTCGGTAACCGGGCTCCTTTTTTTGGACCCTTTTGTGTGATGAAATTTTTATATGTTCGTATAAAAATTTAAAAGGAAGTACACGTTAGGTTGATTTTGTTCTATCTTTATATTTATTTTTATTCCAGGTAAAGATGAGTGTGCAATCAACCCTTGCTTGAATTCTGGGACATGCGTTGATCAACATAATCAATATGAGTGCATGTGCGCTCCTGGCTGGGAAGGAAACACATGTAACCAAAGTGGGTATAATGGAGGCTACTTGATTCACCTTTTCGGTAAATCCCATAACCCTTTGCGAGTACACCTGAGAACTCGTCATTTGAGGTCACGCCGACTTGCAATGCGCACTAACGATGTTCCATAAACGATGTGCGAATCGGCGCAGATCGGCGTGACGTCAAATGACGAGTTCTCATGTGTACTCGGAAAGGGTTATGGGATTTACCGAAAAGGTTAATTAAATGATGTCCCTTAGCTGGTTTGACGTGTACATAAACCAATAAACGTATGCTTATGAGGGCATGCTCATGCTCTTTATAATATTGGATTGTTAAAAAAAAGCATATCTTACTGTTGGCATATTGGCCAGGAGTTCTGTCAACTATGCGTGTGTTGACTACTACGTAACAGCTTTGCGTAACGTTAATTGGTTTAATGTTTTTCAAGTCGTTGGTATTTTTCTAACGTCATAAGATTGCACTGAATGCTTGTGGGACGGACTCGTACCTTTCAAATATACATGTCTTGTCCGAGAATTAAAATTAAGGAACAGCCGTAGTGTTGCTTTAGATCAATGCAATGCTTTCCAAATTATTTATGACCATGATCATTTTGGATTAATTTTTCCAGATATTATGAAATTTGCCATTATGGTGTGTCATTAATAAAATGACGATAACATTCCCCGATCAATGTTATGTTTTAGTAAATTGGGCACAAAAAGAAAGCAACGTCTGGTAGCCTAGTCAATACGCTTTTTTAATTTAGGATAAATAATGCCATAATTGCGCCATCTAATTTTCAAATATATCATTCAATGAATAAAGAAACGACGTAAGTCCATATTTGGCAAAATTGAATTAGACATGTAAAAATGTTGCTTCCATACTAGGATATATGCGTGAACGACAGGCCCTCTGGAAATGCTTCTATTCAGTGTTTGTAAGCCCAAGTCGTATGATGTAAGAATGATCCAGGTCCATGTGCATGTACAGCCTGTCTAAAAAATTGTTCAAGTAGAAAGCGCCATCTTTGGCAATTAGAAAATACTGTTGTGACATAATGCTTACATGAGCGTAAAGGAAACGATCTTAGCTTTTTGGTTTCGGCAATCCAGAGATCTGCTTCACTAAACACAAATGTATGAAAACCCTTTTGTTCCACTTTTTAGAAAATTGAATAGAATGTAATATCCAAATACCTGTACAGTACAGTTAATAAAAGAACATTCATTTGTAGGATTAGAAAATTTCAAACGATATACGATAGGAAATATTTCGTTGACATGATTTTAATTTTACAACAGGGTGTGCAATATGTGTTTGTCTTTTAACATGTCTTGAGTGACAAAGAGGACAGTAGTTACCATGAGAAAACCATTGACATGTACATGTATTTAATTTTACAGCAGAAGGTGTAATATTTATTTATCTTTTAATCTGTTTTAAGTGGGAAAATAGAATCATTATACCTGTATCGTGATAAAACAGTAAAAACAATTTTGTATTGCTGTATAATCGATGCATTCTTTTTGATTTCACGAAGGAACTCTTGATAAACTTGATACTCTGATTGATTTACATGACTGTACACCCTCTTCCCTAGTAAAAGTGGCACAATTGTGATGTTACCCCTTTGATGTAACTAAACATATCTCTAGATTAAAAACAAGCACATTGAACAGAACAGACATTTGAAAACGAAGACTGTGCCCTTGACGTTAATGTAAGCATCATGTCACAACAGTATTTTCTCATTACCAAAGAGGGCGTTTTTCACTTTGACAATTTTTTTAAACAGGCTTTATATGTGGGGTAGGCCGGTTTTCGTTAGGCTGGTGGGGTCGTGCGTGAGGGGTTTTATGGTATGTGAGGGGTGCAAGGTTTTGGGTGGGGTGTGTAAGGAGTTAAGAAGTGAGATAACACTTCCAAAATAAAATTTCCCTCACGAAACAAATGCCTTATACGACCGTTCACACTTATGTTATGCAAATGATTAAACAATAAATATTTTGTAGATTATTTTTTCAAAATCACTTTCCGTTGACTGAAATCGTTTCTTTATTCACCCAGCAAACACAAAACGTTTTCGACATCATTCGCAAAAGGTTATAAATGGTTGTCAGAAAACGTTTAAATGTCGGGTTATATAAAGGGTATATTAAGAGTATAAAACGGTTTCATAACATTAAAAACATTTTTGATAATCTACTGCTCAGCAAACAAAAATGTTTTACAGAAAACGTTTAAATGTCGGGTTATATAAAGGGTATAAAAACGTTTTGATAACATTCCAAAAACATTCTTGAAAACTTGATACAAAACATTCTAAACAGAATGTTATTTTGGGGTTGATAAAATATTTTGCGAAAAATGTTTGCCCAAAATATTTGCAATAACGTTTATAAAACGTTTTCATGACCTTTATATAACCCGACATTTAAATGTTATTAAAATGTTTTGAAAAAACATTTTAAGAACATTTCTGTGTTTGCTGGGTTCAAATATTTTAACATAATGTTATTTAAGTATTGACAAAATATTTGGCAAAAATGTTTGCAAAAATAGTTTACAATAACATTTTTTTACTACATTTAAAAATATTGTTGTAGTGTGTTTTCATACAAAACGTTTTAAAACGTTATCATGACCTTTATATAACCCGACATTTTAATGTTATTAAAACGTTTTTACCTAAACCAAAAGCCAAAATATAACTTATTTAAAACGTTTTTAAAACGTTTTTGTGTTTGCTGGGCAGGTATTCAATATGTAAATATAGCTGTTTCTGTTACAGTCTGTATTGTTCGTATAGTTAATTATTGTAGATTAGGAATAAAGTATTTATTGTAAATACTTATGATATGTACATTATTCTGCTGAAAAAGTCCGCAGTTTGACCAAGAGTGAAATATATATTTTTGCACCAAAAAATTGAAGAAAAAAAACTTAGTATAATATAATATCTTCTTTCTATTGACATTTGTTTAAAAAAAAATTAGTCACGAATGAGTGTGCAAGCGACCCTTGCTTAAATGCTGGGACATGTGTTGATCAACATAATCAATATGAGTGTACTTGTGCTCCTGGTTGGGGTGGAAACAACTGCAACCAAAGTGAGTACAACTTTAGTATAAATTAGTTCAATTTTATTTTATTTTGCTTGGTTTGAAATTATACTACCCAATTTAAGTTACTATGAGGGTCACGCATATCACATTCGTGCTCCTTGTATCATAATATAATATATTTGTTTTAAAAGCATATTCTAGTACTAGTAGTGCTGCTTTAAATCCAATGCTTGACATATGGGTTTCTTGTTTGAATTTTCCTTACTTGGTATTTGACATGTACTATATATAAACCAGTTAATGTTTTAGAGGGGCATGCTTATGCTCTGCTGTGTCCTTCCTTTACCGAAGGTCAGACGTTAGCGTGGTCATTACCAACATTGCGTAGCGTGATTGGTTTGTTTGTTTTTCGAGTTGAGCTTAGTTTAAAATGCCATACACTTGTGAGACGCATTCAGCCATTTCAAATGTACATGTCGTGTCCGATAACTAAATATAGGAACAGTAGAAGCGATGCTCTAGACGCACTACTTCCAGATTATTTCACGTTTTGAAATATGAATATATGTTTAAACACTATGATCACGAAATGACAATTTCTAGATGGTTTAGTCCTGGCCCTAGCTAGGACCCGGCCTACACCGGATAGGGCAGAGATTTTGACACTTGATTTGGGTTATTGGACCTTTGAGGTTAACGAATCACAGAGGTGCTTTTGCGAAAGCGGTTGCGAATTCGAGAAATCAAAGATGGCCGCCGGCGGCCATTTTGAAAATTTTAAATTTTAGTTTTCACTCAATATTCATGTGTAATACATCATTCTATAGGTTTTTGCATACAAGGAATCAATTTCTGACATTATTTTTATGATTGAAGGTCAGTATAACATGTTTACATTCAAAATGGCCGCCAAATGGTTGCCAAAAGATGGGGTTTTCATTAAAATGTATTTAGAATTCAATATTTTAACTTATTTGATGTTAAAAATAACCATGGGTTGCTGATATTATGGTCAGTTGTCTATGTCATTTCTATCATCTCCTGGATATGTTTAAAAATCAAAATGGCTGCCAAAATGGCCGCCAAAATCGTCTTTTTTCATTAAAATGTGTTACAGGAGTATTATGAAGTACCAGATTTACAATGAAATGGTGCCAAACATTGTGTTCTTTTGTATTCAAAGTATCTCTCTGGTAAAGGGGTAACAATATGACATCAGCATCAATTAATATGATCTCATGGGCATGTAAACATTCAAAATGGCCGCCAAAATGGCTGCAAAAACATGATTTTTTCATTAAAATGATATTTAAAACAGCATTTTAATAGATGTTGTGTTAAATATTTTCATTGAACGCTGATATAATGTTAAAGGAGTATTTCTATCCAAATTTCTTCCTGCTCATGTGTTTTTACATTCATGAAAGAAACCAAAACCCAAATTTTCATGCAAATCGGACATTCAGTTGGCGAATTATGGGCTATAACATATATTTCAATGGTCCATAGGATTGTGTGTGATACTTTCGTTGTCGACAGAATGAAATTCAAAATCGAACATTTCGGCCCGTTTCTCTAGATATAAATTATAAATTTATAAGATAAATTTGCAAGATTCCTTTTGCACATGATCATTATGCACCTAGTAAGGGAGACCGGGGCAGGTTGGGCCCCTTTTTCCCCACTTATCTGGAGAGCTCAGTTTGTGGGTTAGGAGGCTCTCAATTTGATACTTGAGAGCTGTTTACTCTAGGTAAATGCTAACAAATTTATATGGCTCTGTGACTTATACAAAAGTTATAGTAGTTGTAGGAGAGAGCGAAAAGAAAATTAACCAGGCCGGGGCAGGTTGGCCCACCAAACAGGGCAGGTTGGCCCTCTATGCACAACCGTGTGTTATTGCCATATTTCTTTCCAATAAAACATTCTAAAGTTACAACTGCGGTAAGATATCACCTATCATAGTTCCAAGATAATCAAGAAATAAAATTCATTTTGCGCCATCATGGGTCATTCTTGAGGAAATAGCTAAAATCAAGGAAATAACGTTAACCAATCATCTTATAAAACCCATAACGAAAAACTGAAAGGCTGTGGATAACAATTGTAATTGACTTTTTTTTTTTTATTAACTATTCTGAGTGATGAATTACTTTTTATGTACAAATTCCCAATTATAAAGAAATATGATATTGAAATATTGCTATTTCCAGTCAAAAAGTGCTCAAATAGGACAACAATATAGATTTTTTTGTACTATACTCCGCCTTTGAACAATTTTATCCATGGAACTGACTAGTGTTGGTGTGTAAATTGTATTTTGCTTCATTTGACACAAAATGGGTGAAAATGGAGAAAGTATGCATAACTCTTGCCCATAAACACAATGCTATTTTTGTTTTCCATCAAATTCTGCAAAACAGAAACAGGATGGAAAGCTTTCAACTATATGGCATTTTAAGCAAGACCCATACCTTCCAGCAACTTACAATTTACATAATGTATTATGTGCAACAATAGTGCTTTCTTTCCTTTCTTTTTTCTCCAAAATGACCATGCAAGTAGTTTTTAAATTGATAATATTATGTCTCAACAACATGTAATTTATCTGATTTTTTAAGGAAATGGTGCCACATGAGTGCTTTCTTCGAGATCCAAAAATATCTTTGTGGCAGAAGGGTAACGTAAAATATGTCATTCAAAATTATCCCATGGGTAAGTTCAAAGAAATAAAAGTGACTCCCAAAATGGCCACCAAAATATTATTTTTTCATCAAAATCTGTTACAGCGACACTAGGTATCTGGTTTTCTAGGGGTTGGTGCCATAAAAGGAGAGTATTTTCCCACATAATCATTATAGCATAGCAGTAATAGGAAAACAGCATGGACTTATGGGTAATTGGGCATGTTTAAAATTCAACTTGGCCACCAAAATAATATTTTGGATGTTGGTGTAACAGTCATTTAAAAGAGTATATTATATTCTTTTAAATGACTGTTACACCAACTTTCAAGATACCAGTTTTTACAGGAGATGTCATTTTTCAGCTTCATGGCATATGGTTAACATTCTGTCGTAAAATGATTCTGCCGGCATGCTCATACCAACGGGACCCCTTATATACTAGGTGCATAATGATAATGTGCAAGAGGAATCTTGCAAATATATTCCCTTTTCCAGAGAAACCGGCCAACATGTTCGATTTTGAATTTTATTCTGTCGCCAACGAAAGTATAACACACAATCCTATGGACCATTGAAATATACGGTATGTTATAGTCCATAATTCGCCAACGGAATGTCCGATTTGCATGAAATTTAGGATTTAAGATTCTTTTATGAATGTAAAAACACATGAGCAGGAAGAAATTGGGATAGAAATATCCCTTTAACATTATATCAGCGTTCCATGGAAATATTTAACACAACATCTATTAAAATGCTGTTTTAAATACCATTTTAATGAAAAAATCATGTTTTGCAGCCATTTTGGCGGCCATTTTGAATGTTTACATGCCCATATGAGATAATATTAATTGATGCCGATGTCATATTGTTACCCCTTTACCAGAGGATACTTTGAATACAAAAGAACACAATGTTTGGCACCATTTCATTGTAAATCTGGTACTTTATAATACTCCTGTAACACATTTTAATGAAAAAAGGCTATTTTGGCGGCCATTTTGGCAGCCATTTTGATTTTTAAACATATCCAGGAGATGATAGAAATGACATAGACGACTTATGCTTTGTTGTCACCATAATATCAGCATCCCATGGTTATTTTTAACATCAAATAAGTTAAAATATTGAATTCTAAATGCATTTTAATGAAAACCCCATCTTTTGGCAACCATTCGGCGGCCATTTTGAATGTAAACATGTTATACTGACCTTCAATCATAAAAATAATGTCAGAAATTGATTCCTTGTATGCAAAAACCTATAGAATGATGTATTACACATGAATATTGAGTGAAAACTAAAATTTAAAATTTTCAAAATGGCCGGCGGCCATCTTGATTTCTCGAATTCGCAGCCGCTTTCGCAAAAGCACCTCCGTGATTCTTTAACCTCAAAGGTCCAATAACCCAAATCAAGTGTCAAAATCTCTGCCCTATCCGGTGTAGGCCGGGTCCTAGCTAGGGCCTGGACTAGTTTAGTTAATCGAGCGTAGGAATAACCCGAGCATAAGGAAAAAGCAACTTCTAGTGGGGCTAATAGATACTGCGTTTTTAATGTAAGGAAAATGATGGTATTTGCAAGAACTTCATTGGCTCCCTGTGAAGCAGAGAATTTTATATAAGATCATGCTCTATGTGTTCAAATGTCTGCATGGATATGGACCAAATTATCTCATCGAATCAATTTCATTGTACAACCAAACTCGTCTCGGCTTGCGTTCTGCAACAGACACTACACGTCTCTCTGTACCAAAATTCAACCATAAAGGCCTGCAATCAGCTTTCGACAAGAGTTTTTCTCTCACCGCACCTGCACTCTGGAACTCACTTCCATCTGAACTCCGTACTGCTGCTTCTCTGCCAAGTTTCAAGAAAGGCCTCAAAACCTTCCTGTTCCCACAATAATCTGGTGGCTTTGTTTCAGTTTTGCTGTTTTATTTTGCCTTTCAAATATTTTGTGTTCCATCTTGGCGCCGTGGTCTTTATGAAATGGCGCCCTATAAATGCCTTGTATGTAATGTAATGTAATGTAATGTAATTGCGCCGTTTAGTTTCTTTTATTATAAACAACAATTCATATAACTAGACTACCATTTCCCCCTAAATACCAGCTCTGACACCAATGGCGGCGCCAGGGTTGAATATCAGGGGGTGGCAAAATAATAAATATGGGCTCCATGTGGCTGGACAGGGTTCCGGGGGAAGAGGGCCTTAAGGTGGGGGGGGGGGGGTCAAACGAAGCTCCCGGAATCTATCGCTTTTTAATGAATAGGTATAGAAAACCCATACAATCGTCACCCTTCTTTCTCTTTCTGATTTGTTTTGCTCTCCCTCTTTAGGCGGGGCACACAGGGGTTGATGTACATAGACAGCTCGATCACTTGTTCAAAAAAGTTCAAAAAAAGATAACTAAGTCGAAGCCAACCAATTTGCATGTACTATATGAACGATAATTGTACAAGGATTACTTGGCGACTTCAAAATTTGAAGAAAAAAATCGCCTTCGGCTTTAAAATCCGGTAAAACTTGAAAATTTATGAAAATTCAGCTCAAAATCCAAGATGGCGGCCGTAATGTGAAAATTGTCAGAAGAAGAAAACTAAATCGAAGCCAAGCCATTAACATGTCTCACATGATAGGTAATTGCATACAGATTAATTGGGGACTTTAAAAAATGAAGAAACAATTGGTCTTTGGTTTCAAAATGCACAAAATGGCAAAAATCCAAAATGGCGGATATACGAATAAATGATCAGGGCCAACACCTGTGGGCAATCCCCCCATAGCGCCGCCCCTGATTGACACCCAATCAGTGCGCATGACAGAAACACAGGCTATTGTCAGTACATACGCATACATATCGTCGGCCGCATCACATACTGACGTATTTGCAAAATACGCATTTCGAGAAAATCGAACTTGAAAATTTAGAGATTTTCATTTGCTTCATAATCTTGATTAAAACATTATTGTCGATTAAAACCAGGTTAGCAGTAACGCGAATATACTATATTTTCAAAATAATTCACTTATTACTATCAGAGCATAACTTATTCTGCAAAAAAACCAATATTAAATAAAATACGTCACTATGTGAAAAGGACTAATGACAATTTCACTGTTCAATTGACAAATACGTCGCGCAAATACGTCAGTATGTGAAACAGTTACGCAAATACGTCAGTATGTGAAAAGGACAAAACAGCGATTTTATCGTGTAATGACAAAGTCGCGCAAATACGTCGCGCAAATACGTCAGTATGTGAAACGGCAAATTCTTCAAATTGCAGATACGATATACTGGGCTTGCGCAGAATAGGTGATCGGCAAATACGTCGTTATGTGATACAGACATTTCAAGGTTTTGTAAATACGTCAAAATTAAATTAATTAATATATTACTAATTAAGCCACGTTGAGGCATAGTTTTTGGTGAATATATAGGGTAGAACATAACAAACTAATATACCAATTTTCTCAAAAATGTTAAAAATGTCGAATACGTCAGTATGTGATACGGCCGACGATATGCTGACAACGTGTGCGCTAATGGCGTTACTGTGTTGTTATTTGTGTCATCAGGTATTCGGTCTCAGACCGGAAATGACCACTTGAAACAATAGAACTACAAACTACGAAGGGGTGTTGTACCAACCCCCTGATACCTTTTATCCGTCATACGCCCAAATGACCTAAGATAATCGATAATCATAGATCCATCCTTTGCGCTTATTTTAGTGATACCATTTGTATCCCAATACCTTACCCGGGGTAGGAATGGCCATCACAGATTACCATAGAATGGATGTTGGTGAGGCCCACCATTGGTTTTTACAGTAAAATCAGTTATTTTTATTTCGATCTTGTAAAATTATTACAATTAAGAGCTACTAACTTTTTACTTGTTAGTGACAATAGTCATTTCCTTATATATTTAAGAAAAATTTCGGTAAAAATCGCACTTTTGTAGAATTTTTAGCCAAAAATCAATTTTGCATGTGCTTCCTCAAATTATGACGTCATAGCAATATTATGTGGGAAATGTTTTTTTTTGTATCACTGGATAGAAAAAACCCATTGGTTTCAATTATAACGGTATATAATTGACAATTGGGTGGGGGGGTGCAACAACCCTATCCCTTCGTAGTTCGTGTTACAAAATATGGCTCAGTAGTTCTACGGTTAATGACCTTGGTTATTTGACCCCAAATATGAACAAGCCATATACACTGTGAACAAGCCATATATATACTGCCTAATGTCAATGAATGTGTGGAAGTTACGATACGATGTCATTTGACGCAGAAGAGAGACATTTGAAGGTATTTCGTCTCATACCGGAAGTGACCTTTTAGTGTCTGTGAGAAAACATGTCAATAGTATTAATGCTACATTATTCTGGTGAAAGGTATGCAGCTTGTCCAGGACTGACAAAACTGAAAACGAGGGTTGAGATTTGGCCGATTCAAGTTGTAAAATCGTTATTTCTATTTTATTATAACAGACACGGATGAGTGTGCAAGTAACCCTTGCTTGAATTCTGCAACATGTGTTGATAAGCTCAATCAATATGAATGTACCTGTGCTCCTGGTTGGGAAGGAAACAACTGTGACCAAAGTGAGTACAACTAGAGCATGAATTGGTTTATTTTATTAATATTACACAGCTGTTGAACGCTGTGTTTTGGATTTTTTTCTTCTTTCAATTACTGTACTTGACCTACCTAACTCCTGACATACTTTGATAGTGACCCTTCTTAGGCACAACAATGACTGACCGTGACCACACATGCCACATGACCAATCTTGTTGGGTCCAATGTCACAGGAGGGTCACAAAGCGTCGGTGGCATCACATACGGTTCATCTATTCGAGATTTTTTACTATTTTGAGAAAATTGGTGTGAAGCAATATGTTTGGAGCTCTTTAAGGCATGTAGCTGTTAAAGTGACACTCTCCGTCGAGTTTTTCGATAAATTCATTAATTTCTCAAAAAGTAAAAATAGCAGTTTAACAAATAATAGTTCAAATGAAAGCCATTATTGGGGGCATAATTATCGTATCATTAAAATAGGTCTGACACCAATTAAAACATGTGTTTTGATGTCCCAAGTTCATAGTAAAATATGCTCACGCTCTTTTTTACAGATGGCCTGGAATTTCATATTTCGGTTGCAGCGATTGCCCAAAAATAGGTGGTATGCTTATGAAAAGCGTTTCCGCTTGGATTGTAGATAGTTATTGTTGCTATTACTGTTCGCGATTTTAATTTATGCGACAATTTTCAATGCATTTTACACACTCAAAATGTCGCTCGCGTAAATACTGATATTTTAAACAGTATCCGTTTTTTAAACGAAACTACTGTCCACATTAGTTTCCAAGACTTTGATGAAAACATAGATACCAAATCAGACTGCATGTGACGAACAGATTTTAAACTAGAATTGAAAGAACCAGCGTATGCACTATGAAAATGCTGTTTCGTAATAAATCGCGTTGTGATAAAAAGAGGGAATTTTGGACATCCTTTGGGCTGTTTTTTATACCAAGGAAATGCGTGACCTACCCCAAACTTCTCATGTAGCCTTGACTTAATGTCCGTGACTGTTTGATATTATTGAATTTAGACGATTTGAACTATTTACTTACATTTAACCCGATGTTTGGCCAGAGAATGTTGTATTATATTCCAAAGATGGCGACAGCTACAGACTCACTTTAAACCAGTAAAAAGGACACGTTTCTGCTCAGATGTTTCAGAGTTTGAGACCATATATTCACGGTTTTCCTATTACAATTCAAACCTATGACAAATTTGGCTGGTTTGCGATATGCGATTTGTCATCCTGATGTGGTAGTGATGTCAGTACAGTGAGCATTTAATTGGGCACAGCCAAATAATTACTAGCGTTCGGTCAAAGCGCTGGTGTACACATGCACACGCTTAATACGCCACATAGATGCGCGAGCGAAACAGCTGCTTCAACGCGTTGACGTTGACTGCCACATCAGGGTGAAAAATGGTAGGCCTACATGTATGACTATAAAACCTCAAACACGCCCCTCGATAAAGGTTGGCAAATGAAGGAGGCGGCAGTTTAGTGAATATGCGAGTGCAAGCGGCGCCCTAACCGTGGAAGGTTTCCGCATACCGAATATAGGTTTATATCATGGCCTCTAGGCCTCATGGTTTATTTTTCGAAAAAAAGCATAATCAATTGAGAAGGGAATGGATATTGCCATAATAATATCAAAGTTAATACTTGTCGTCCATAACAAGAAGGAATGCATCACGATTGTATAATATCCAGCTTTGGTATTTCATTTGATTACACTAAACATATGAAGCTTTATCTTTACTAGATTTATGCACTGAACATTTGCAGACCAGGCCTTCTACATGTAGTGAGCACCACATTAGATTGTGTTTACAAGAAATATTTATAAAATAAATAAATAACATGAATCCATATAAGATTTATATAGTGCACCAGAGGATACAAAGCGCTGTAATTTCGCTGCTACTAGTGAATTATCAGAATCAGATATCATCAACTATGCCGATTGTAGCCGATTAGATTGTAACATCCACTTATTATCTCAGCAGTTCCCCAAAGTCCATTGGATGAAGAAAGATGTGAGCGGTATGAATTAATAAGTGTCGCCTCCTAGAAATATCCTAGATCACCAGCTTGGATGATAAAATATTATCTAGAAACACGCATCTGTTTTTCAAGGTCTCCCTTTCATCTATTGACCTTAAAGAAAGGATTATAATTATTGAATAGAGTCCATGACCTGACGCAACGCATTATTAATGAGTAGCTATTAGGGACAGTAATGATGTTATGGTTGAGCGAGCAACGTATGACCACTACACAGGTCAATGGCCTGATTGCGATCTGGCGGGTTTTTTAAAAGCACGGTCCCTGAACTACGGTGTACCATGAGGGACATGCAAACTTAAAATAATTTTTCACAAACTCAAATATTTTTTGCAAACTGAAATGATTTTCTACAAACTCAAATATTTTTTTACAAACTCTAATAATTTTCACGAGAGAGCAAGACTCCCAGCGAGACTCAGGCTATCGAGATTGAGTCTATGCGCGATGAGATATGATTTTCTTTTAAAGAAGGGTCTTAGACCGCTCGGCCACACGACTTGTTGGTATCCATCTTGAATTTTTTTATACATATAATCGCAACTCAACATAGGCTTACCACGTGGCAAGCAAAGGCAGAAAACGTACCATATTTTGGAATTTTATTTGCTTAAAAACATTAATGTGTATTAATAGCGCCCAATTGTTGTTAAGGAGGCTGTGTACTCTCAGACATGCATGTAGTAAAAGTGCAATAACTTTGTAATTATTCGCACAAGACATATAAAAGTATACATTTTTATGAAGGCAAGACATCAATAAATCTTAATATAAATACAGATTTGGGGTAAAAACAACAATTCTGAAGAAAATCACACAAAAAGTGAGTTGTTGGCAATATTTGTTAGGTACCACCGAAACCAACACTCTTTCCAAAATATTTTATTTTGTTTTTAGCTCAAACTTGAGGCTCCATTCCAAAAACGGTTTTTTATATTTTTTTATATCAATTGGCCTTATATTTTGAGATATTGACCATATAAGACATCAAATTGAACTTTTTAAAATTCACAAACGCCTATTTGCACAAAATGATGCCTAAAATCGGAAATAGACCAAAATATAAAAAAATGAGAAAACCGTTTCTTGAGTCAATCGTGCTTTTTACGATGATCATATTTGCTTACCTATAGATGCTGTATTTATTGAGTTATCGTGTACCTAAATCGTCATTTTACCGAGAAAATGAACATTGAAATGATGGCCGTTGAAGTTTAAAGTGGTCACATTTTGCACTTTCATCGAATTTCACAGGGAATAGGGCAGTTTTCGTTTTTGTACCTTATATTACGTGAACATCGGGTAAATCCACAGCCCCTTGAGAAGTTTGAGCGAAATCCATTCATAACTTGATATTTAAATCGGGGAAAGAACTTGAAAAACCCACATTTTATCAGCTAAAACGGAGCCATTTGACCACTAGGTTTTTGTGAAATCAGTGCTTCCGTGGTGTTTCCATAAGATGCGCCGCGCATGCAGATAAGCGTCGCGTATGCGTAGCGTATTTGTGCGTTAACAAATTGCGCGATACGCAACGCGATGCGTTGTTGGGCAGGTGTAACCTGCTGGTTCAACAAAGATTTTCTTTCCTTTTCAATTTCAAACACGAGTGGAATAGTGAAATAAAATCCTTAAAATATTGCAGTTGGAGTTTACAAATCTGGATTTTCATTCCTTTTATTTATAAAAAACATAACAAAGTGCAAACATCAAAAAAACCTCAATTTTGCGAAAGAAACAATGTCTAGAGTACACAGCCGCGTTAAGAGGCGCACCATTTGATTTCCAAGGGCCATGGGAGTTTTTTGAAAAAAAACTTCGCCCACTATAGTGAGACGAAAAAACAACTTCGCCCACTAGTGAGATGGAAATTGTTTTTGCCTCACTGGTGAGTAAAACAAATTTCTCCCACCCAACTTTGTACAAAGGTATACATTATAATTGAAAAATAAATAAATAAATAAAAAAGGCGGTGAAAATAAATCCTCCCTTTGGAGGCGATAAAAAAATACAAAAAAAATTCTGCCTGACCCAAACTCCCATGCACCCCTGAGAATCTAATGGTGCGTCCCCTGCGTGATCTAAATACAGAAATCCGACAATAAATGGGCCTCTACATGCACAATACATTATATTAAAGTTTGCAACAACAAAAATTAAAGTTTGTAATAATTATTCGAGTTTGTAAAAAATCATTTGAGTTTGTAAAAATGATCAAAGTTTGCAAAAATTATTTTAAGTTAGCATGTTCCTCATGGTACACCGTACTGAACATAACATATCCGTGGGCATATGACCGAAATTGCCTAGCAATTGACGTCTCATGTCAACACAGTCTATAGTGTGATTAGAACATTATTGTCTGGTGATCATTATAGTATGATCAGTACGAAAAATCCAGATTTTCAAAATTTAAAAGAACCACTTTTTAGCGGAAATTTTCGTAAGTTACACAGCTGAAGTTATGAAAGGGTTGAAAGACTACAATATTATGGCATAAACAAGAATATGTTCGATTGGTCTTTATTCCTATAGGCTGTACCCTTAAATCCAACAACTTACAGACCTTAACTCTTTCTAAATAATGAGATATTAAATTTAGATTTTGGTATTAACGGGTATGTACCGTATATCGATGTCCTTCTCAACCGAAGGATATTGGCCCGGGATATTTGCACTATAAACACACAAGGAAAAATTGTGTGTTGTATTACCGGAAGTAGCAGCCTCTTCGCGTTGCGTTGGACGCGCGAACGACATTCAAAACTCTTCTCAACCCCAAGAGCTATCAAAACAGAAGCTACATGTTTATAGCGTACGCTCAATTACACATTCCCTGTGCTTTGTGAGCGTGACTTCGGGGTCATTCAAGATGTACGGTAATGTTGGTTGGTACATGATTTGTGCGGTACCTGTGCCTCACTATAAACAGCAAGAGTTTCGGTATACATACGGGGAAAATCGGACACGATCTACCGATCACGGTAATACATACTGCAGTTACTGTCCGTTTTCCTATACACAATACACAGTGCTCTCACCATTGACGCGTGACCTCTACAAACAGTGTATGTTATAGGTATATGGGCATTGCCTAGTTAACATCACTGTGTGAAAAATAACCGGCCAATATTTTAACTATTCTCCAAACTTCTAGCAAATATATTTCTCTAACATGACCTAAAATTACAGCTAGGTTAGATGTTCAGAAGGGGTCGCACTTTCGTAGAATATGAGTGAGGGCAAAGCATAGCTAGCTCATAGCTAGCCAACTCCCCGTGTTAATTGAATGGAGATTTGACCGAAAATATTGAGCTATATTGGTAACGGACCGCTCCGTTCTGAAGGATGCCACAAAAAACGGTACAAGCTACATTTAAACTATTCTAAATAGGTTCTAGAAAATATAGTTTTGTAACATGTCCTAAATTTTAGCTAATTTAGATGTTTGGAGAGGGTCGCACTTTTGTGTTTTAGGAAGGATATGTAAACGACAGATAACACCAAAAATATGAAGAAATTATTTCCAAACCGTGTTAAGTCAACAATCATTATGTTGCTCATTTTGAAGAATGCTGGTTTACAAAAAGCAGGCCATTGTCTCATTTCGTGAACAAAGGTACACATACCATTGTTTCCTTTCGTTTCCTTTATAATCGGTTACCCAACTGAAGCTATAATACCAGCTTTATTGCGATGTCGCACATGTAAAACAGACACTTGTGCCCAACCAGAGAAGATCTGATTTAATCAGTTGAGCTGCTTCAATGAGTGTTATCTTGGTTTAATAGCTTTTAATGGGGTTTAAGTCCTGCAAAGGTCGAGATGAATTCTACTGCAGACATGACTGCATCATGACAGATCTATTCAAAGCTTATTTACCTAATTTACGTTAGTTCGCAATCAATACACGCATCACATAGAGCTCCATATAAAGAAAAAATATAGCGAGCCTGTAGCATAATATAGCGACATAGAAAAAGAATCGTTTCACATACAGTTAAAAGTTTAAGACCGTATTAAACAATTTTACTTGAATGATAGACATGTTAATGTTACCAAAATTAAACTTCTAAGTCTCCTCTTTAGGGGCTGTGCAATAATTATGAGCCCCCGGAGATGAATTTTCGAACGCCCCGCCAAAAAACGCTTTGCCCCCTCCTCTCGGCCTGCCACAATTAGCTCACCCCCCCCCTCCCCATACCGGCCCGCCAAAAAATCCCCCCCTTTGCACATGCCACATTTTTGGGATCCCAATGCGCAAACCTTAAATGGTCTAGACGCAACGTTCCCGGAACCACCGCTAGGTGGCAGCACACGACGAAAGCTTTGATGGAACACCTTAATTACTTTCATATGGAAAAAACAGGTAATGCTCTGAGATATCTATGATGTAGCCACAATTTTGACATTGTAGCGCATGGAATGCCCTAGAATGGTTTCAAAAGGGTTGGAAACGCTGATAAATATACGAAACAGCATAGATCTGGACCAAAACAGTGCATTTAATCGACAGATCTAATAGACCTGTGGTGTCGCACGTCTGCGTGACGTCACGGGTCTATACATGTACAGGTAGCCGGGTATAGCCCCCGTCATCTGGCCAGACGCCACCAACGGCATCTATCTCTAGTTCCGAAAAACTCTTGATATCATGTTGCGAGCTCAACAAGCAGGGACATTTGCACATTAAATCGCTTCCGTATTGTTTTTGTAAGCCGTTTTAGAGCGTTTTATTTGAAAGGCGCCCCAAAAATGTGTGACAACTGGAAAGAAAAAAAAGCAAGGTATACCAACTTGACGTGGTGGAACAAGTAAAATACAGACGAGACAGTACATAGTGGGGGACAAAATGGGCATTAGATGAAAAAAGTGCACTAGAAAAAGTGATGAAAATCACTGTGCACATAAGCAGACATGAAAAACCAAACAACCAATGTAGGCCTAAAACAGGCAAATTCCAGAACCCACAGAAGTGTCAGGAAACAATACAAAAGTACACTGGAGTGATGAAAATCACTGTGCACATAATAGACAAACAAAACCTAACAGACAGGCATATGGAAAGGTTCCTATACAAAAACGATTCTCTTAATCACTATGTAAACCATCTATGCACAGTTTCCACCTCGAAACACCTGAGCACACATTTTCGTCCACGAGCTTCCAACCAAGCTGTGAATTATCTCTACACAGTCTTTGATTACACTACACGGTTAAGTGCATAACATCGTAAGAGCTGTGGGGCTTTTAGCTTGAAAATGGGCCTCTGTGATTGGTTTTTGTCAAAACCTCAAGTTTTCCCTTCATCAAATCAGAATTTTTTTAATATGGAACGAAAGCTAACACTTCCCCCTAAAAACTCTTTCTCTCATTAGGTCAACAGATAACGCAGTTCAATGTTTATAGCAAGGCGAATGTGGTAAATCTGTTGAAAACGACCTATCCCAGCACAGTTTTTGACCAAAATGTAGGTTTTAAAAGTCAAAACCTCAAGTGTTCCTTGCAATATTTTTCAAATTTGATGTGAAAATTGAAAAAGCACACTTTTATTATGTCGATATACTTGCGTCATTAGAATGAACAATGGCCAAGTTACTATTTTCGGTTGTTTTGTCATACGGTTGTAAATTCGATGTGTAGAGGTACTATGTGTAGAGGTACCAGGAACGATGTTAGGTGTACCAAGGGCCGGATAAGGGGTAACGATGATCACAGGGACAATATTTTATGGATCCATGTGAAGAGGTTGGGGATTCCAGGGATGGGATTAGGGTATCAGCAATGGGGTTTGGGGTACCAAGGACAGGGTTAGGTATTCCAGGGATAGGGTTAGGGGTAGGCCTATCGGACAAGGAGCTAGATGTACTGACAATGGGGTTAGGAATACGAAGGGTATGTTTAGGGGTATCAGAAAAGGGGCTCTGGGTATTGGGGTAGAGTAAAGGGATGACGGCCATGAGATTTGTACACCAAGGACAGGGTTGGGGGTTCCTGGCGGTTGGCGGTTCCAGTAATGAGGTTAGTGGTCACATGGTCGTGTTAGAGGTCACAGGGATAGGGTAAGTGGTACTGGGGAGGAAGTTAGGGATTGGGGTAATGGGCACCAAGAACGGGGTAAGGGGTACCGGGCAATGGGTAAGGGGAGCCAGATGTGGGGTTACATGTACCGAAGATGGGGTTAGGGTCCAGGGACGGGTCATTGGTATCGGGGACGGAGTTTGGGATTCCAGAAATGGTCCCATGTAGTTGATGTTAGATGTCCCATGGATAGACTGGGGATGGGGTTATGGGTCCCAGTGTTGGGGTAATGAGTACTAGGAACGGGTACCGGGCATTGGGGAACTGGATGTGGGCTACGGGTAACGAAGATAGGGTTAGGGTCCCAGGGACGGGTCATGTGGGTGTGTGAAGTGATGTGGTGTGTATTTGTATGCAGTATGGTGTCTGTGTATGTGTTAATATATTTTTGCTATTACTATCCTTTATCGTGTGACAGACGACAGGCAGGTCCAATATTTTGAGTAACAGATGCCTGCGCAGCGGGTATCAACTACGATATAGGTGATTTTGTTTAATCTTTATTTATCCTTCAGACACTGATGAGTGTGAAAGCAACCCATGCTTAAATGCTGGGACATGCGTTGATCAACATAATCAATATGAGTGTACCTGTGCTCCTGGTTGGGAAGGAGACAACTGTAACCAACGTGAGTGATATTACAATAGTATTTGGTTATAATTAATCGTTAGAGTCTCCTCTGTCTGTTTACCGCGGCTTGCATTTCTCAAAAGTGACGTGAACTGGGATATTTTTTTCCAAGTTTTACCCAAAAAATGTCAAATATTAAACAAAAGAAAATTGACAGCAACCTTATTTTTTGCTCTGAATAATAAAGGGCATATTTCAAAAGATAAGAGCGTGTAGATAAATTTTAACACCTTATGAAGCGTTGTCCAAAAATGTTGCACGAAAATCTTTAATAGAGTATATAGACAGATGTGGCCTCCCTCTGCATACACAAAAGTTTTCGACATCATTCGCAAAAAGGTTATAAAAGGTTGCCAGAAAGCGTTTTAATGTCGTTTTAATAACATTAAAAAACATTTATCAATCAATCAGTTAATTTATTTTTAGATCATTTTGAGAGAATCACATGCATATAATATGCATGCTGTATTCTTATGTCAGATCAACGAAGCTAATAACATAATAATAATCTATTGAATATAGACTTTGTGTTTTAGTTGAGTTCAAATCTCTGGAACTCTGGAAATAAAACTAAATTCTCTGATCATCAGAATAAAATACTACATTTGCCATGCTATAGATGGGCCTACTCAAATGCCCCACCAAATATATGGTGGGTGCAGTCAAACTAGCTCAATCGATAAGGCGTTCGACTATGGTGCGAGAGGTTGCGGGTTCGAACCCTGGTGATGCCTAGTACGCTCTGGTGGAAAAATTGAGTTGAGTTGAAATTCTCCTGGACAAGGAACTAACTGCTAATTTGTCTCGTTGTAACCCGTACAAAACTCGAGGAGCTGATCCTGGTTGCAAAGTTTATTTGTGGAATGTCTAGGGTGGACACTCTTGAAGCAGCAAAGTCCCTGAATTGTTGTTTAATGGTTTGTGGAATGATATGGGGCCGTAATGGTCGGCGACAACCTGTAAAGTGTGCTGAGGCTTGTGGATCAACGTCTAGGCGTTGTGCCTGTGCGTAGCGCACTATAAATCACTGCGCTTTTTTTTGCACAGAAATGCGTGGAATGCGGGCGGAAGTACGCAAGCAATGAACTTTTTTTACAGGTGTACTAGCAGAGGGTACATAGATTATGCCTTGAAAAAAATTGTATTGCTTAACATTAACCTAGATTATTTTCAAAAATCAAATGTAACCTTTTTTGGGATACCCAATATATTTTAAAAACATTCTAGATTCAGCAGCAGTGCTTTAGATCCAGTGCGTCCAGATTCACCGTGATATTTTGAAAGAAAGTGTCTGTGTCATGCATGTTGAACCATGCCGTGTTCATGATGATCACTTTGAACTATTTTTTCCAGATATTATTAAATTTGTAATGTTTGGTATGTATGGATAATGTGGGACCATTAAGTCATAATTCATTTGTATAATCGAATTCAAACGTCAATGAATTTGACATTATATGCAAACGACGATCATTTGTCATTAAGTTTCTCACATTTCAAAACAAGACGATTGTACTACTTGAGTTCGAACCTACAACCACATGATCAGGAGTGCCCTCTATATGCTAGACGCTAAGACTACAAACCCAATCAAATAATTTACATTGGTAAAAGCTTTATATATTGCATTGAATTTTTTCACATTGTAGGCGTTTGCTCTCATGAATGGGAAGGGAATTGCTACAATTATGTTGACAGTCGTAAATCATGGTCTCGTGCTGAAAAATACTGCATCAGACAGTATGGAGCTCATCTTGTGAGCATTCATTCCGCTGAAGAAAACAGATTTGTCAAAGGTCTTATTGGAGAGGCTCAGGTTTGTGATATTCTTAAAATGTAAGGGAATTAAAGACGATGTGCTTGCCCTTAAAGCCCTAATGTGCGATTTGCTCACAGCAACGCCCTCAATTTTCTTGAATTACACTTTTTGCACAATTGTCATTCCCAATAATGTACTTTAATTGAACGTTTTTATTATAAACCCGGGTTTATTCGCCAACCATACGATATTATCGACCGCTGGGATCGATCTAAATCGAACAGAAAATAGAAAACTATGCGTGCATTACTCTGCGGCTTTAAGCCTATAGTCCAATAAATTCCCGTATCGTGCAAATCATGCTAAATTTGTTGCATTTGGCCGAGATACAGTACTGATCACTATAGGCTATGGCGGCATTTCAACAGCCGCCTTATTTGATGGGAAGTGGTCATTGAAATTTACATAGAGGACTTGGTTAAAAATACAAGCAATGTGTTCCTCTGGTGATAGTTTCACCTATCTACGATGTACAGTTATGGAATTACGAGCAAAAATGTAACATCGTGACGTCATATGACTAATTTTGGTACTACAGGGAGCAAAATTGGAAAATGCTCCGATTTTGTAGAAAATTGTATCAAATTATTGGTCGTTTCATGATAAATCAGAAAAATAATACTTCGCGCTATGTAGAATATTTCGTGACGTCAGTAACACATCAAAATCGACAACACCCATTGAGTCGCATTGAGTTTTATTGAATCAATTTGACCTTGAAAATTGTAACAAATTGTAACACCTGGATAAGAATGCACCCAGGATATTTAAAACTATTCTTTTTCTGGTTTCTTGCAGCAGGACAAATAGTTTGAGATCATTTTAATCAAAATCAGAGCAATTTTCATTTTCTCCCCCTGTGGGGGCAAAATTAGACCAATGACGGTGTTACTCTATTGCCCATAACTCCATAGCCATACATGTACATCATAGATATGTCAAAGTATTCTTCTTACCAGATGATCACGATGGGGCTAATTGCCGATGATGATGATACTGTTTACCAACAACAGCTTGTTCGGTTTGTCAACTACTGTGATGCCAACTACTTAGAGCTAAATGTCTCCAAAACAAAGGAAATGGTTATTGACTTTAGAACCTCTAAACGTCGTTCTCCAGGTCCCGTTGTCTTAAAGGGAGGTAACGTAGAGCGTGTGTCATCATACAAGTACCTTGGCATTATGATAGATGACAAGCTGAACTGGCATAAACATGTTGATCACATGGTTAAAAAACTCAACTCTCGCATGTATTGTTTCAGGAAACTGACATTTTTTCATGTCAATTCTCGTATCCTCGCTTTGTTTTATGATTCAGTTGTGGCAAGTGTCTGGCGTTATTGTTTACTTTGTTGGGGAGGGAACATTACCATAGGGGACAGACAGAGGGTGGAAAGGGTAATTAAAGAAGCTAGTAGAATCATAGGCTCACCACGACAGGATTTCCAAACAGTATACACTGATCTTTTGTTGAAGAAGCTCACCGATGTGATAGAGGATCCCCAACATCCACTCCACCATCGCTTGTCATATCATCATAACTAAAAAACTGGTCGTATGCAACTGCCGCGTGCAAATACAGACAGATACCTGAACTCATTTGTCCCTCAAGCTATTTTGTATCATAACTCCAAGTACCGTCGTTATTTTATGTTTTCATACCATTTCTAGGGAGTGCCTTTGAATTTCATTGTGCTTTATATAATACCTGTTTTTGTATTATGCTTGTTCTCCATAATGTATTTTATTATGATCTCATGTGCATGTAATTTCCAGAAATGGATTAATAAAGTTTAACTTGACTTGACTTGACTTGTGTCGAACAGGTTTAAACAGGTCTGGGTAATTTTGAATTTGACCCTCTGTGCAAAGTTCAATGACCTTTTTCTATTAAAATGAGGGTGCTGTTAAAATGCCTCCATAGCCCATTTAATTAGCACTAATACTAATCATCTGCCAGATATGACATTTTAAAGCGATTTGCACGGTTTTAGTGCATGCAAACTGAAATCAATTGCACTATTATGTTATACGTCCAATTATAAACATCTACCAAAAAGTAATTAACCCCTTTAATGAGTGACCATTATTCCAAAAGAGTTAATCATATGCAAAATTTGTAATATGCATTCAAAGTATTAGGAGACCACGTTTGTTGTAAACATTGGTAAAGGTCCCAATATTGATGTCACAGCGTATTTTTAAATGAACGTAACTCAAAATTTGAAAGTTGCAGTAAAATCCTATTGCCGTGTATTCAGTATCCATTGAAGGAAATCTGTCCAGTTCTCATCTTTTTTGTTTCATCTCTTGGAGTCGATCAAACATGTGATAATCAATAACAATTGTCATTATTCACATCAGTGATCATTATTTACGTAATGCCGAATCCACCAAAAAAACGTTGACAACGTAAAGAAAGCAGCAAGTTTAAAAAGCCCCCACCTCGGCTCACTTTTTGAAACTTGGTCCCATTTGTAAAAGATACTGATTTAATCTTTGTCATAATTATCAACTTAAAACATTTCCAGAAGTGTTATGTATCTTTCTTAGCATTCTGGAACAATGTTGTTCTTGGCCAATATCCTTATATATAAAAAAAATTATTATGTTTTGTTTTATGATAATTATTAAGTTCATGACCAATGATTGAATTAAACGAATAACAAGTAGGCATGTTAATGACAATGATACTATTGTTTAAACGTTAAAAACACCGATTTGCTGTTGATATTCAAAATGGGACCAAGTTTCAAAAAGTGAGCCGAGGTGGGGGCTTTTTAAACTTGCTGCTTTCTTTACGTTGTCAACGTTTTTTGGTGGATTTTCTTTCTTTTTATGAATGTAGCCAAGCAGCTCTAAGCTTGGAAAGTCATCGGGCTACGAAGTACTCCATAAAACAAAAAATAGATGTTTGAAATTATGTTATCCTTGATTTATGACAGTACATAATTTGATAAAACTTTATCAGCCGTTTATTTTTAAAACTTGCTGGTCACAGCTACCGCGTGACTGTAATGTTAATAGGGATACATATACATTTTAATATACTTTAATTATTCAAGGCAACTAAGAAAATGTAAATATGGACAACACATACCCAATGTTGACGATGCCAGCGAGACACAGAGTCCGATTTACTTCAAATTGAAACTATGTAGCAAGGCTTATACTACGGAAGCGTCTAAGTGCCACGACTTAGCAAGATAATTATGTTTTAATGATTGTGGTTTTTGTAGCCTGCGGGGCAATCTAGTTGGATATCCAAATTTCGCGGTTGATAGTTCTTTGTAGCCCTGCGGTTGGATTTCCCTATTAAGCGGCGGTTGTTGGCGGTTTTTCGCGGTTTGTAGTTTTAATTTCCCTCATTCTTCATGCCCTACCCTCTATCGGGGGTCAATTTATAGTTTAAGCTCGTTGGATAACTATACTTTTCGGTGTGTGGTGCTTTGTAGCCCTGCGGGGCAATCTAGTTGGATTTCCCTATTAAGCGGCGGTTGTTGGCGGTTTTTCGCGGTTTGTAGTTTTAATTTCCCTCATTCTTCATGCCCTACCCTCTATCGGGGGTTAATTTATAGTTTAAGCTCGTTGGATAACTATACTTTTCGGTGTGTGGTTCTTTGTAGCCCTGCGGGGCAATCTAGTTGGATATCCAAATTTCGCGGTTGATAGTTCTTTGTAGGTGCGTGGTTTTTGAAGCCCTGCGGGCCAATCTAGCTGGATGTCTCTATTGAGCGGCGGTTGTTGGTTGTCTTTCACAGTTTGTGGTTTTAATTTGTTGGATATCCAAATTTCACAGGTTGTGGTTCTGTGTAGCCCTGTGGGCCAATCTAGTTGGATATCCCTAGTGAGCGGCGGTTTTTGGCGTTCTTTCGCGGTTTGTGGTTTTAATTTCTCTACTTGTTCAGGCCCTATCCTCTATCGGTGGCTAAATTGTCTTTTAAACTGGTTGGGTATCCATACTTCGCGGTTTGTGGTTCTTTGTAGCCCTGCGGGGCAATCTACTTTGACATCCCTATTGAGCGGCGGTTGTTGGCGGTCTTTCGCGATTTGTGGTTTTTAATTTCCCTCATTCTTCAAGCCCTGTAGTCTCTAGGGGGGGGGGGGGATAATTTATAGCTTAAGCTTGTTGGATAACCACACTTCTTTGTAGCCTCGCGGGGCAATTTATGTGGATATCCAAAATTCGCGGTTTGTGGTTCTTTGTAACCATGTGGGGCAATCTAGTTTGACATCCCTATTGAGCGGCGGTTGTTGGTGATCTTTAGCGGTTTGTGGTTTTAATTTCCCTCATTCTTCAAGCCCTGCTCTCTATCGGGGTTTCCGTGTGTATGTGGTCATGGTGGTGGGGACAGTCCCTCCTTGCAATAGGCATTTGGGTATTTTTGACGCTTTGCTAATTTGTCTTTACGTATGACTTTAATGGCCTTACATATTTGGTTGTCTCTTTTTGGATACGTTTTTGTCCCTGTTGGCCTTCCATACTAGTGGAACAATACTTTTTCACACATATATCCAAATACACGCATTCCTACACCTGACTAGCAGCCTTTAGTTGGGTCCCCGTCGGCTACAATGCATCCAACATGTGAAATGATTCGGAAATATCATGATCGTCAGGCATGGTGAAAGCATCTGCATGGTGAAAGTAGGCCCTAGGCCTAAATGTGAATAAAAAATCAAACATGTTTGTTTGATGAAAAAAAATATAATATCACAATAGCAATGGATGTTCGAAATGGTGTTATTCTTGATTTATGACAATAAATTGGTTAATAAAACATTTAAAAAAAAGGTGATGGGAAGTTTCGAACTTGAGCAAAACTTCTTAAGTGGATTAGAAGTCCATGTCCTTAACCACTTCGCCACGTGGACGTCTCGATATAACGACGTGTGAAAGTGGAGTATTTATTAATATGAATGTATGCTGTGGTCCGAAAAGAATAAAAGAATTGTGAAAAACTTGATTTTTTTGGCGAATGGGATCCAGAATTTGTATGTAGGGTATCCAGGAAAATGCTAGGGTATATTTTGAAAGTGAATCTCAAAAGTAGTGCGACAGTGACAGCCATGTATGGCTGTAGCAGTGACGAAAGATTCTGGATATCAGTATGATTAGCTATGATTTGCCACTAATTTTGGCTATGAAATACCGCGTGAAATAAACAAGAATGTTAGTTTATTATGAAATAATCGGATTGACTGTAAGATTGGTATAACTTTTTGAATTAATGAGTTATTAAAATATTACACTTTGGACAGTAAATAAGATTTAGCATGGTTTTAGATATATTTTGTACCCAGCGAAAAATATCATAGAACAATAGCGTTTTGTTTCGTGTAAATATAGTCTTGCGGTGCATCTGCTTATTCTTCTTTATCAGTCGTTTTTTTTAAAACTTGCTGGTCATGCTACCGCATGACTCTAATAGTAACATGAAGATTTCAATATTTCTTGTAACCAGAAATGTTCTAAATGGCCTAAAATAAGTTGTCTTTCAGTGGTAAAGTTAGATTTAAATTTCCTGATTGGGAAGTGTTACCACAGATGTAACCCTTGGTCTCCGTCCACTTCTTGTGACCTTCTTGGTCCCCCCCACCCCAAAAAAACCCATTGAACTTGACACGGGATAATGTAAACAATGACGACTGATGTGAATAATTAATAATGATATTTTGTATTGATTATCACATGTTTTGACATCATCCAAATTCACGAAACAAGAAGACTAATCCAATATGTGCTGACAACATTTCCTTTCATGGATACTGTATACACAACAAGGCAATGGGATTTTGCCACGATCAACCAGTTTGGAATAATGGACATTAATTAAATTGGGTAATTACTTTTTGGTAGATGTTTCCATATGCCTGAAGCTATATACGAGATGTTAATTGATCCACGGATTGATCGATATAGGTGCTGGAATGAAACATCGATTTCTCAGTTTTATCTCATTTGTTCGGCCTGAAATTATCTGATAGCCCAAACTAACAATATTTAAATGAATGTTAATTAAAGAACCTGACATTTTGGTTTAATCAAAAAAACTCTCAAACAATTCTTCTTTTTCAGTTTGGGTTTCTTTGCTACCGTTTATCATAATTACTGAGAAATACATCAATTTGTGAAATTTTCGACCAACAAAAAGTAGTACTCCTAATCAAAAAGAAATATTTCTATATTTTGATATTTTTGTCAAACTAAGTTTCACACATTTCAATTATGTTCAGTGAGAAATTATATAGAAATATATGAAATATCTTACATAAACACAAGTTGCACTTTTCTAAATTGATTTTTTCTATGTATGAGCATGCGTAAATGTATAACCTGCGACATTAATTTCAATTTATTCACTTAATCAATAAAAAGTGGGTTTTTTTAAATGTAAATGTGAGCGTAAATCAGGAATATCTTATCTTAAATTATTAATGCTTTTCTTTGTTTTCTTTACTCGAATAAAAAGGAAAAAGTTGTCAAACCTAAATTGAAGCATGAAAACCTATACAAAAAACTTTTTGGCCGAATATTTCATAAATAACTGTATTTTTCAATGAAGTAATAAAGAGTAGCAACAAAAAGCCCATTCATTTGATGCATAACTAATCAGTCTAGTATGTTCCAAACTTTAAAACAATATAATTGATCGAGTGGTTTTTTTGGCGTACACAAAATGTCTTAGGGCGGACTAACAATTTTGGAACCATGTATTACACAATTGGTTATTCAATCATGCTTCACCGTTGTTCATCACCGATTAACCAGGATGTGTCCGCGTCGTCTGCGTTGTTTACTTCGCGAGGGCCCTAGAGAAGTAAACCAAGCAGACGCGCCGGATGCGAGTTGTTAATCGGTGATGAACAACGGTGAAACATGATCAATCCCTTTCAACAAAGAAAACAAGCTAAATATCGTCTAATTCTCATGATTTCTCCATTCGGAATATCCGTTTGTTATTGCCACTCAACCTTAACAGGCTTAAGATCGGTGATTTCTATGTTGATAGCCTATCAGCAATAAAACAAAAGAATGAAGCGGTAATGTTTAGCTGCTACTTTAATAACATTAAAAAGTGTTTACGCATAAAGCTGAATTTATACTCGATCGCTTTTGCAGAAAAGCGATTCTCACGCATGCAAGTTTTACTTACATTTCCAGAGCGTCAAGCCGATCAATCGATTCAAATCGCTGAGGCAAAAACGGCGTCACTTTAGCAAGTTGAAGAAATCTCAACTTCCCAGCGATATCGCTTGACACGTGAATGCGTCAACCAATCATATACAACCAACTGGATCTATTATTTTGCTAATTAATTTACCTTTCTCTATTATTAATTTTTGGTGATGAATTAATGCAAAGCAATAATTATTGACAACATTTGATGTTTTAGAAATGTATTTTGTGGCATTTAGAATATTTTAATTGTCGTCTGCAATCGCTCTCGCCGTGATAAGTGTAAATGCAAAAGCGACAAGCGATGCATCGTAAAATTCGGCGATTGCCCATCGCTTTCCAAAAGCGTTTAATCGCTCGGCGATCGAGTATAAATTCAGCTTAAGTTCCAGTTATGACGAATTTTACGCACTTCTGCGTAACGCGTACGCGTAACTCTGCGTTCGCGTATACGCTACTGGAAAATTGTGGATTCATCACGGATTAACAACGCTTGGCTCCTGTACAAAGGAATAGGACGAGTTGTTGAATGGCAAATTTATATCAAAGGTATCGCGTTAACATGGTTAAGACTTATCATCGGCGACTATCAGCGCGAATTATCTAGTATCCAAATGACGCTGAGACTCTCTAAAATCAGAGTTAGTTGTTTGTAAGGCAAGTCCGGACTAACGAGCAAGCCACACCTGATCAAGCACATTTTATCTGAGAAAAAATATTTATCTGGTATAAAGGGACCAACAAAAACAAATAAGCTTATTGTTATCAAAACACATGCTGTATTTTTATTTATAGATTTACACGTAACTTAGATTTACCTGTTACTTAGTTATTTATTATATTATTCACAGTACAGATATCGGTATATCTGTACCCAGAACTTTGGACTTGGTGAAAGTCTACATAATTGATGGAATACAGTATGAAAACAATTAAGGTACCAGTTATTTTTACCCTTGAATATCATCAACAAAGGCAAATATGTCATAATTAGAACAAGAAGCCGATAGTTGCATCAGCTCGGATTTAAGACCTCATTCGTTAACATTGTTCAAGAAATAAAGCCACAGTGCTCCAAAACCCAAGAAAGAAGCAAATTAAAAAGTTGCAGTTTTGCTCCATTGCATGCCGTATTGATTTGCACACAAAGCGTTCTCGATCAAAAGAACTAGTAGTCCAGCTGCAAACTATTGTTTTATTGGGTTAGATGGTTTTGTCAGTTAAAGTGTTTTTCTTCGCTGGTTATTATTCTGGTACAAAATGAGATTATGAATGGTGTAGATTTGTCACCCCTGGGCAATTCAAGATTTTCAATGTCAAAGTTTATACAGGGGCCAAATTCAAAACCTCGCAAATTAAACCCATACCAAAATGTTTCTCTGATCATAAAATCTATAGTTTGATCCGCAGTCAAAAGGTCAAAGGTTAAATTTGAAGAATCACAGGGGCTAAAGGAGATAAAATTTATTGTTGGAACTGTTATTTCAATCTAATAAAGAATAGTTATAACCAACTGTAACGACTCGTAACCAAGGTAACCATTCAGGGAAGTGCCGGTAGGTCAAAATCAATAGGACTCAATTGGCAATAACCTATTTTGCTGTGTTATAGGCAACAGGTTATTCTAGGTGGTTCAAACTATTCGTTTTTAAAGTGTTGTTACAAAAAGAAGCTTTGGAGACCATTTTCATCAAAATTGGAGTATTGTTCTATTTTAATCCCTGCGGAATTTTTTTATTTATAACCTTCGAACTTTTTGCTCCCCACAACTATAAGTCGTTGATATGTGAAACCATATATTTTCTGAATCCTTTAAGGGATTTGGAATGAGCGTTTTGAGCGTTTCGACAGTATTTTTTGAGGGACATGAGAGCACATCAGACATATCGAATTGCATTCTAAATACGAAGAATGTCTTTTTGATATCAAATAATTTTGATTTTTTGAAATTCACGGTATAATACAAATTTTATGACAAATTATTAAAATTTGATATTTTTCACATTTTTGATATATAACAGTCCTCGAAGTAAATTTTATAAATCTAATGATATATTCTTAAAGTGCATGTTGCTGGGAGGAAAAGCCGACGATCAATTGAAAATTTTGACCTTTTATTTGAAGATATGGATTTTTTTCCCAAAAAGACGTAATTTTTGTTGGTGTTTTGGGGAAAAAAATCATATCTTCAATACGAAAGGTCAAAATTTTCAATTGATCGTCGGCTTTTCATCCCATCTACATACGCTTTAAGTATAAATCATCAGATTTATAAAGTTTACTTCGAGTAATGTTAAATATCAAAATATTAATTTTAATCATTTGCCATAAAATGTGTATTACATTGCGAATTTCAAAAAATCAAAATTATTTGATATCAGAAGGACATTCTTCGTATTCAGAATGCAATTCGATATATCTGGTGTGCTCTAATGTCCCACAATAAATACTGTCCAAACGTTCATACCACAGCCCTTAATATGACAAGCAGAATAAGGTTTGGACAAAATTGGAAAAGTTTTTAATGTTGACCCCTGTAAAAACTTTGACCTTGGATATCTCAAATTGCCCAGGGGTGACAATTATACACCCTCGGAATATGATTTTGTATCACCTATAGAACAATCATCAACAATCAAAAACCTTTAACTGGTAAAACCAACCTACCTTGGTCTGCCACCGGACAATAGCGCTGTGCCGGTTGCCCCCATTGATTAGCACAACTTTTTATTTCGATATTTTCTTCGGTTTTAGATCACCGTTTCTTTAATTCTCAACCAAGTTCATCAAGTGATGTCTTAAATCAGAGCTAAAGGGTAAAGGTATTGGCTGCTGGGTTCAATTTTGACAAATTTATCTTTATTTTTGCTATCTTGTTTAGCATGTTTAGGATATACAAGGGTGAACATAACTGGTAGCTTAATTCTTTGGCTTAATGTACTTAAAGGAACCCAAAAAGCCCCGGGAAGCTTTAAAGGTTGATAAGATTAGGATCAGTAACTAAAGGGGCGGAAACTCTACTATGATGTAGTTATAAATAACGTACTTTATTTTAGGTTTCTAACAGATGACACCATCATTCAGACACCGTCATTAGTTTTTCACGATATCTTTTACATGCATCTCTCAAAATGTGTTGTAACTCATTAGCTTGTAACTCAACATATTGCTGAATTGGATATAAACTGTGATTTATTTTACAGGCGTGGATCGGATTGAATGACCGAGATACTGAAAACCAGTTCAAGTGGAGTGATGGTACTCCAAAGGATTACGTTAACTGGAACTCTGGTCAACCAAATAATTGGTTCAATCAAGATTGTGTCCGTTTTGTTAAGAATTCACTCAAATGGAATGACATAGATTGTTCTGGGGACAAGATACTTGTCTGCAAAAAGTAACGTCTTTGTTATCTAAATCCGATTTGAAATTACAACATCATGTAATAACCCAGCAAACACAAAAACGTTTTAAAAACGTTTTAAATAAGTTATATTTTGGCTTTTGGTTTAGGTAAAAACGTTTTAATAACATTAAAATGTCGGGTTATATAAAGGTCATGATAACGTTTTAAAACGTTTTGTATGAAAACACACTAGAACAATATTTTTAAAATGTTTTAATAAAATGTTATTGTAAACTATTTTTGCAAACATTTTTGCCAAATATTGTGTCAATACTTAAATAACATTATGTTAAAATATTTGAACCCAGCAAACACATAAATGTTCTTAAAATGTTTTTTTCAAGACCTTTTAATAACATTTAAATGTCGGGTAATATAAAGGTCATGAAAACGTTTTTAAAACGTTATTGAAAATATTTTGGGCAAACATTTTTCGCAAAATATTTTTCCACCCCAAAATAATATTCTGTTTAGAATGTTTTGTATCAAGTTTTCAAGAATGTTTTTGGAATGTTATTAAAACGTTTTTATACCCTTTATATAACCCGACATTTAAATGTTTTATGCAAAACATTTTTGTTTGCTGAGCAGTAGATTATCAAAAATGTTTTTAAGGTTATGAAAACGTTTTATACTCTTAATATACCCTTTATATAACCCGACATTTAAACGTTTTCTGACAACCTTTTATAATCTTTTGCGAATGATGTCGAAAACGTTTTGTGTTTGCTGGGAACTAGCTGTTTTTGGGGGGGTTTGGGGGTTTTTTGTGTGTGTTTTAACAAATCACCTATATGAGACCAATTATATGATTCGGATATTTCCTAGTAATTACCTAAAATTTCGAATGATAATAGCAATACCTTTGAATTTGAATGCGCTTCTTCTGACAAATTTGAAAATAAATTGCTACTTGAGGCAACTTTTTACAGCTTTTACAATTTTTGAACATAATGAAATATAAGCTTGTACATAATAGTTTTAAATTATCTATATTTTAGTAGTGTGTGGAGATAATGTTCAGATTTTATCTAGGCCCTGTAACTTAACTTGCAAGAACTAACATAGCGCATAAAACAGGCGATCTCCGTAGCGCTGAACAAACCACGGTACAAGCAATACTAAAGGTAAATAAAAATATTGAAAATGGAAATTACTATAAAAAAAAGGTGAATGTGAACATGACAATTAAATTTAATAAGAAACCTTGAGTTTTACTCCGCGATTTGCAGTCTAGTCAGGATCTTGGGTACCAGCAGAGGGAAAGACTTGCCATGATAGCAGAGTTAGATTGTGTTTTACAAAGCAGGTTCTGTGATGCTGATCTCAATGACAGTGTAGAATTTATATATATTGTAGTGTGAAAAAAACAGGAGAGATATGATCTACTTTCCTGGATAAATATAATGTGATCGGTACACGTGTCAATCTGTCAAGATCCGTAGAATAGAGACCTGCACGAATGTATTTGTGGAAGCAATAGTTTTTATGACTATCTTATGTAGTTAACTGTGGTTTCTAATTGAACTACAGTCATAGAAAAAATTGCAACTCATCAACAGATGTCGGCCTTATGTTTTTAATTTTTGGAAAGTTTGTTAACAAAAAATGTTAACAAATGCGTAATTTTGGCCTTATTTGGCCAACCATAAAAAAATAAAGCCAATATTTAAAAAAATGAAAAAATAATAATAATGAAAATGAAATGTATTGTCTAGATTACGAAAAACACATAAAAGTTAAATTTTGCATTTCTACATTTTTTCATAGTATGTTTACAAATATTGGAGGAAGAAATGTGTTTTTGTGTCTAAAATGTGTGCCATTGCGTCAAATCTGTGTTTATATTTATATCCTTCCTAGTAAAGGTATACTCATATCTTACATGATATGAATAATGAAGATGTTACAGTACTTTTAATGAATTTCTGAGAGTGCAGTATTCTTCTGGAGATCTTTTAGCAAAATGTGGCCATTTTTTGGGGGGTTTCTCATATCAAGTTTTGCCTAGAAATATGTATCTGAAACAGGAAACTTATAATGCATCTGAAAGGGAAAGTTTGCACATTTCTATTTTACATTGGACAGAAGGACCAAGCATTGAACAATTTCTAACAAGAAATTGCTATGGCAACATACCATGCATAGGCAGATAAAAAAATCTCCGGACATACCTGCCTATGCGGGGATTTAAAACCTAGATCTTCAGATAGCAAGTCCGACGCTCTAACTACTGAGCTACACACTAACACAGGCTGTCCCTGATAAACAGATCTCAAGTCTGGTACTTATGGATGAGCGGCCAGGGTGAACATTACAAAAAAACACCAATGTACGAGGTTAATTATCATGCTTAAGGGGGTACTACACCCCTTGCCAATTGTGTGCCCATTTGTGCATTTTTCTCAAAAATGCTAGCGCATTCGTGACAAGATATGTATATTATAGGGGCAAAGACTACAACTTCTGCACTGAAAATTCAGCAACTCCAGGCAAGTAGTTATTAATTTATTGATCAAATATTGGTTTTCCCTCATTTTGCCTGTAAGTCCACAACTGCTGTCTGTGTTGAAATAAAATGTCCAGTGCAGTAGTTGTAGTCCTTACCCCTATAATATACATATCTTACTTGTCACCAATGCGCTATAATTTTTGAGAAAAATGCAAAAATAGGCCCAAATTTGGGCAGGGGTGTAATACCCCCTTAAGGCGGATAAGCCATAGAGAGAAGAAAAAAAAACCCCTCTAAATATCTCTCTGCCGATGAGGGGATTTGAACACCTTCGGATAGCGAGTCCGATACACAACACAGCAAATACAACACTTGAATCCTCTTTATTAGGGACAGTCTGTGTAACTCAATGGTTCCCACAGTTTGAGACACCCTATTGTATGTGTATTGTAAAGATAAAAGTAACTGTAATATTTCTCATTGCAATATGGTTGTTTTAGCTTAATTCCGTGTATTTGACCCTCATATTGAATTCAAGTGATTTTAAGTAATCGTGTTGTTTAGGTTGTAATAATTATTAGTAATTTTAGTAAATTAAGTAAATGTGTCCAAGTTTCACTTGACCAGATCCACCTTTGCTGCAAGTAAAACTGAGTTAATTATACAATCATTCAACAGTTTATACTGACACTGTTGTGCCCATATTATTGTTGTTTTTATTTTTAACTAGGAAACCTCTCATTTTGAAACATGTGTGCAAATTGTTATCACTTCAGAATGAAGTTCAGAGGACGTTTTCGTGAAACCACCAAAATTATGTTCTATTTTTATCATATCGCCAGAAACTCAACATTAAACTCTTACACATTCCAGAGAAAAACTACTTTACAGACATACTTCAAATACTACAGCCACTAAACATCCATTTAAGCAAAAATACTGATACGGCAATGCTATTTGATGATTATACTCCTTCTGCAATGATTTGTAGTTGTTCGTATTTGAAGACAACCTTTATCTTGGACATTTTTAATAGCACTGATTTGCAAAGTAAAGTACTATACTTGATAATGGTAATGCTATTTACTGATTGCATTCCCTCTGCACGAATTTGTAGTTTTTCGTATTTCAAGACAATCTTGAACTTGATTATTCTCATTACTACTGATTTGCAGAGTAAAGTACTCTTCGTCGTAGAAGTAATTGATGTAACAGGATTAATTACTTTAGCAATAGGTGAAAACAATTTTTGAATGTGTACGAGCGTACCTTGCACTATAAGTAGCCTGTATTGATCACCTGTCATGTATGTGTTGTGTGCAATCATGTATTGAATACAATACCGCTCTTTTCTAAGACACGAATTGTACAGGTGCGACATGGGCTCTGCATAATGTGAAATTTCCATAGAATACGATCCAGGTCTCTATGTTAATTAATTCTTTGGTAATAAATGGTGCGATGCAGAGTTACAGCGTACGTCTAGTACAGGGCAAAACATACAAAAATTGTTTTCACCTATCGCTATGGTAATTATTCCTGTTACACAACTACCTCTAGTGAATAGCTATATGAGAGTCCGTGAATATTTGCTGGCAAAAGCGCAGAGGAAATATTTCACCTAAAAACATATTGGCAGCAGTAGCGTAGCCAGCGGGGGACAGGGGGCAAACTGCCCCCCCCCCCCCCGACAAAAAATGAAAGAAAAAAGTGCCGCTCTGACCAAAGGGCAAAGGAAAAGAAAAAGGGCAAGGAGCCCCTTTTTCATCAAAATTCACCCCGATCATGGGCCAAAATAGTTTAAAATATATACATAAACACATTGTCACAATAAAGCAATTTTCGTCTCAATCATGGCCAAAAGGAGAGTCAAATTCAAAATTTCTTGCGCGCTACGCGCGCATATCGCCCCAATAAAGCCTTTTTGGAAGCTCGAAAACATGTACAGTCTCTCTCAAAACCAAAATTTCAGGTTGCACCTGCAATTTTTTCAGCTGTGCCCTGAATTTTTTGCCCCCCCGACCAAGAAAGCTTTGCACTACAATGTACAATATGAGAGGACGCGACGTTAAAAAATCAAAAATTCATAAAGACCATATAAAGCTGTGTCTTTATGATTATCATTGGTTTTTTATAAGACAAGAAAATAACAAATTTTGATTTAACAAAAAAAGTAATATCTACAATGAGTAGAAGGGTCAGCAATTGATTCACCAAATCATATACCATACTTTGTATAAGAGACATCGCCAATGCTCATTGTAGGATGGGGCGAGCTACTTGTGATAGTATTTTACCAAATAAACATGATAATTATTAATATCAGTGGAAATGACAACCACTTTGAACAATTTGAAATATAGGTGCTGTTTAACTGCTATTATAAGTAATTAATGTAATTACATTTTTCTACAGGGTGTCTAATAAGCATCCATCTGTGAGTCGTGAAACAATTTTCATGGTTTTCTGAAGTTTCAATTGACCATTGCTAAAAGTGATTGATACAACAATATCTCTACAATAATCTTATCAGCAGTTTGAGATCCACCTTTGCTATAAAAAAACCCATAATATCATCAATTATTCAATGTTTTACTGATAATGTGATACTAAGCTTGAGAGACCCTGTATAACCAATATTGTTGTATGTGTACTGTGAAAAAAAGTAACTAAAATTTCTTATTGCAATAGTTAATTATTGTTGTAGATTAATTTCGTGTATTTTGACCGTTATCTTAGATTCAGGTGATTTTAGGTGGCTACAATCAACATACTTCAGTGAATTTAAAAATGCATGTATGCAGTGTTAGTTGAAATATAGATGAGTAAAAGGTATGAAGGGATAACTATGGTTGATTTTTGCACGTCACATTTTACAAGTTTTTAAACTCTCTATATATATTGCGTTGTTTGTAATTTATAATTAGCATACGTCTCTAGGAAGGAACCCCCAACCTATGCACCAATGGAAGGTTGGGTACCATATGCACTTAAGTGTGTTAAACGTATATACTTTGTACATAGAGCATATTATAGCCTTTGACTTTACCATTTGTGACTGTACACTACGAATCAGCCGTAAAATCGGCCCGAGTCAATTTTGTTTTATTTAGTGTTTAGAAAATATATATCATAAGCTTTAAAATGGTATATAATTTGATTTCAAATGATATCAAGAAGCGTGGTTACGGTTTGTTGAACTTTGCTCCTTCAACAAAATGGTACCTTCTTTCGGTTCTACATGTGTCTCTTGTTCGACATTGCTGGTAATAAATGTCAATCAGTCATAATTTGTGGTAATTTCAAATCATCCCCAAGTCAACTAGGGTCAGGAATATCCTCTCATCATTGTTAATTGTTGGTTATACATACCTAGACAAATACAATACTTTTTAACTGACCACTTGAACAGACTATTATCCTCTTCAGCAACAGGATAACGGTGTTTGAGTCGCACTTTCAAATGAGAAACATGTCGCCCCAAATTGAGGTACCTTTGAATACGACCTTCACACACATTTTACTCTGTAACTCAGAATACAATTTGCCGACTTTACGGCTCATTCGTAGTGACTGGCCACATATTATTGGTATTGCTGTATTCCTGTTCAAAAATATATTGTAAACACAAGATATAAACAATATTAGATTAAGAAAAAAAATGTACAATGAGTATATTTTCAAAAAAAAAAAAAGGGCTAAGCAATTGATTAACCCAAATTTATAATCCATACATCGGGTAAGAAATGCCAATGGGGCGAGCTAACTGATATTCTTGCGCCTAATAATGGTGATGGTTAATATGTCAGTGGATTTAGCAACCACTTTCAAGGACAATGCAAGTAACGTGGTTGTTGGGTTCTAATATTAGTTTTAGTAAATGTAAATAAGTATGACTGCAGGGTGTGCAATAATAATCAATTCCCATTCATGAGCATGATGAGCCGTCAGATAATTTCCACGGATTTTGAAATTCAACCGACCATTGCTGAAATTGATTGATGTAATAATATCTCTTCAATAATTTCATCATTACAGTTTGTGATCCACCTTTGATGTAAACAAAAACGAACCGACTATACAATTATTACAGGTTTGTGATGCCAATGGTTGTTATAAGGAATGTCGGTCAGTTTGAGACACCCTGTATACCAATCTTGTTGCATGTGTATTGTGAAAAAAAAAGTAACTGCACTATTCTCATTGTACGAGGGCTGGTCAATAAGTTCCCGCAACTATGGTGTATCTCCGCTCATGCATGACTTAGATGACTGTTACTTACGCTAAATACAAGTTTATACTTTTGTCTTTCAAAACAAATATGTATTAGCGATACTGAATACTTGATTACGTAATGACATTAGCATAAACACAATAGTGTATGGGCACTGCCTGATTTATGGTGAAAAATAGTCAAGAAAATTTCGCGCCAAATTGAGGTATTGTTACATTATTCCAAATATCTCGAGAATAAAAGTATGGAATCTGGCGCGGTTTTTGCAACTTTTTAGACCGATAACATAGAAATGATGCTGTACTCTTTTTAGATCTATACCATTTTTATTAAAGAAAAGGGGTCATGTTGAATATCTCCAATTTTGAGTATGCTTTATCACCCATTGTTCTTTACATAATAAGAGATAGAAGGATTAATCGATGATAATATTTAACAAATGACACCTGGTTTGATTGGGTATCTACTGATTATTAATAAAAATTCCTTTAAAAAGGAACAGGGCGAGCAAATGAGGAAGTGTCAAGATAAAGATGTAGTAATTTTATTGTTTGAACTGTTTCTATAACTCGCATCGATCATAATGATCTTGCAATGAGACTGTACAGTGTATGGACAGTGTAGCCTATTTGTCTAATCATTTTGACTATTTAATTCTGACCATTGTGATTAAAACAGGCTTTCAGATTGGTGAGCTACGGTGTACCAAGTGATAAGGCCGGCCACGTATAATGAATTCTATGGTCTGCATTGTGTGTTTTCTCTTCAATCATTTTGTTGAATGCCATAATAATTATTTAATAATCAACATGATCAAATGAAAAAAGGTGGATTCACTTTAGTCATTTTATTTATAATTGATAGAATAATACAATAATTCATTTGTTTACCTACCTATTTATAATACACTAAGCCAAAAAAAGAAACTTATAATTTTTCACAAGGTCATATCTTAAAATCCTGTCCATCAAAATGAACTAAAATTACACAGAGGATTGCCTCAATACTCTACTCTAAACACATGTCAGTAAGCAATCAGTTGGTCAACTGACACAACCGCAAAATGCACTGATATGGAACAACTTCCTGAACCACGTTCACAGCCCTATTGGCACCCAGCTAAAGAAATCTGTGAGAATGGCATTTTGAATCACAGGTCACAGCCAACAATTTTAACAACATTAAGTTAAAAACATTAAAGAGAGTCAAAACAAACTTACCAGGATCATCATGTCACATGTCCAAACAAATAATGAAGTCCTTTAGTGACAGGAAGCATGGGGCAATCTTCCCCAGGATATCATCAGAAACTTGTTTGGAAGCATGAAAAGCGCACGGTGGACATACCCGTTACTAAAGGACTTCATTATTTGTTTGGACATGTGACATGATGATCCTGGTAAGTTTGTGATCTGTTTGTATCTGTTGGTAAGTTTGTGACCTGTGAGTCAAGATGCCGTTCTCACAGATTTCGTTTGCTTGGTACCAATAGGGCTGTGAATGTGGTCCAGGAAGCTGTTCCATATCAGTACATTTTGCTATTATGTCAGTTGGACAACTGCTTAGTTACTGACATGTGTTTAGAGTAGAGTATTGAGGCAATCCTGTGTGTAATTTTGGTTAATTTTGGTGGACAGGATTTTAAGATACGACCTTGTGAAAAATTATAAGTTTCTTTTTTGGCTTAGTGAAATGGGAGTATATTGTTCAATAGGCCTACATGTATAAATTATGGCCATATCGTAGATAGGCCCTGAGGCCCTGAAATTGAATCGGATTTTTCCCGTTGAAAAAACAAAACTGATGTTTAAGAAATCAATTATTTCATTAATGACATTTTGAGTCATTTTTATCCATAAAACGATACAGGATATAGGTTATTGTTACTTTATGACTTTTACGTCCATAAAGGTTTTAATCATAGACCCTGGAAATAGGGTCTATGTTTTAATCATGTATCAATACACTCGCATCTCATGCTGTGCTGGTCTCCAGGAGGTCTGCAAATGTAAGAACGCCTGATTATAACCATATATTTTATTCGTTGATATGCTGTGGAAATAATTATAGGCCTGGCATATAACTTTTAATGTCATATTTCCTTCAAACCATAACTTTTGAAATTCTCACTCGTTTTCATTCGTTGAAACGGCCAAACATACTCTCGTTTTCTTACAAATCGAATATCAGGTCTTGCATATATTTTCACCGTAAAAAGTTCCGCAAAGTAATTCAAACCAATGCTAGTACCCAGTATGGGAACAAACCAAAAGATCGATGACGTCCTATAAACGTAACTAGTTTCGTTTCTCAGCCGACCCCTTCCATCCCTACCAGAAACTTAATAATGAAATGTTGAAAGTTTTGACATAATAATAATAATGACACATTTTTCAGACCGATGTTTTTGTACAAACGTAATCGAGTATTTTTACCTTTCCCCCCTAAACGAAACTAGTTCGTTTTTAGTACGTCATCGATCTTTTGTTTTGTTCTCTCTCTTTAGCAAACAAAGACGATCTCCGAATTAGACAGCTAGCTCTTAGCTGGCGAAAAAGGACCGCATGTTGACATAAATTAATTGCCTGTGAGGTTGACAAATAAATTCGGTGTGTGAATAGTTAATTCGTTGACCGACTATCAGTTGGCACGGTAAATTAATCTGTTTACGCCCTAGTGGTACAAAATGTACCTTGCGCCCAACGTTACGTAAAAACTAGCAATCATGCTTGACAAACAAAGAAATTAAAATTATCTGTTGCAACTTTCGGATTTGCATACAAGTAATTCTAGTTCTACAACAACAGGTTTTATTATTTCTTTTAATACAAACACATTGCTGCCTAAAATGACATTATAGCACTGATTAGATATCAAAATGAAGTAATAATTACAAATTTTCATGAACACTATCGCCTCTGTAATTTCCCGAGTATTATAGACAGCACGATTATTTTCTGCAACGCTGTGACCAATATGTATGTCAAAACCCAGCGCAAATGGCGAGAAATGCCGCCCAAAAAGGGAGATCCCAGTGGCGAAATCGCAAACATTTCTTTCTTAATGAACCATTGTTTTCAAAAGGTCATGTTTTTGTAATCAAAGTAGCACACCATAGAGAGGCTCTGGATTGAATAAGAAATTTGAATTTCGAAAGGTATATCTAATTCTAGCATAAGACTTGGTATAGCAATTCACTCACCCAGCTACTGTTCCGCAAACCTTGTATTAGTCATATTTTTAGCGCTTTTTTGATGAAATTTTACTTTTGTCATACATTTTGGTACTTTCAATCATGCGTACCATCAACGCATGCGCATATTTCTATTTTAATTGCAACAAATTCTATTGTCTTGACTATGATCTCTCATACCATACCAATAATCATATTTGTTTTTGTTTTATTTTGGAGATAATTTGGATTATTTCTTCTACCGTGTGGGCTCTTTTCTCCCGATTTTCACACCATTTTTGTTTGTCGTTAAGGCCTATTTTTGGTGAAGTTCAAAGACAGTCTGTTTCATGATCTGTTAACGAATACATTTCTTCTTTCACAATTATCAATTGAATATACTCAGATTACCTCATACCAAAAATAAGGCTTGTAGATTGCTTTGGTCCTCACTTCTGCTCCTTTTTATTACACGTTCCTCAACTACAATTCAAATTTCCCGCCAATGTTGACAATTGTCAGTGTACATATGGCAATGACTTTATGCAAATTGGATTACGTAATTAAAGGTACTCTGATACTAATTGTTGTGTGTTTTGAAAGACAAACGTACAAACTTTATTGATCGTAAGTAACAGTCATCTAAGTCATGCATGAGCGGAGATAAAGAATGGTTGCGGGATATTATTGACCAACCCTCGTAATAGTTCAAGTGATTTTAAATGGCTACAGGAAAATAATAATCAAAAAACTCAGATACATTTATGCAGTGTTTATTGAAATATAAATGAGTAAAAGGGGTCACTTATGGCATGAAGTGATAACTTTGGCCCGTCTCTTAAGTTCAACTCTATAGAAATAATTTCATTCATGGAAAGTCTGGTGCCCTTTGCACTCAAATGTAAATAATTTTTACATGGACCATACAATGATGTGACTAATTTACAAATATTATTGGTATTATTGTATTGCGTTGGAAGCAGAATTTATTTCGAAACATTTTGACACCTCATTTGTAGCAATTGATTAAATATTGACGTCACAGCGTACATTTAAATCAATGTAACCCAAGACTTGAAAGTTGCAGTAAATTCTATTGATTTGTATTCAGTATAATGGAAGGAAATCTGTGCAATGTTATCTGAGTGTTTTTGTATTATTGTAAGTGCAACTTTCAAATCTGGACTTTACTACATTAAATTGACCGGTGTTTTATCGTTGTCTGGGCTATCGTATCAAATGAGGAGTCAACATGCGCAGAAATAAATTCTGCTTCCAACGCATTTTACAGATTTGTAATACAATAGCCCGTTTTTTTTAATAATGACCATTATTCAAGGGGGGTTAGTACCTTTTTTTGATATGTTTATTTGACCATCCACCACGAATGAGCTGTAATATCGTCAGCACTTGTTTAGAGATGTAGGCCATTAATCTGCTCAAGAAACAATAGGCAACATTATTTCTCAACTCCGTTTACTGATTTTAACTGACTTGTAAACAAGCAACTGAGACATGTATTATTCATCATTATAAAGCTTTTTTCAGGAGCATTTGCCTGTTCAATATCTCAATATTGAAAACGCCGACATTAATGCCCATTTTTGTGGACGGTCATATATTATAACACTTAATGCATCAAATCAGTTCCTTTGACCATGGTCATAGGTTTGCTGGATAAATCTCATGAGGTTTAGGGCTATGGTTTAGGTTAAGGGATAGGGTCAGGGTTAGGGTTTAGGGTTAGGGTTAGCTAGAAATCTTCCGACTTATTTCAGTCTCTAACACACTATCGCATTTGCGATCCTATATTTTTACATTGCAAGGTTTCAATAAACATAAAAACAACATTAAAAAGACATGGCAGCATCTTAGACATGTTGTTCCATCTAGTAAAATAAGGATACTAAAATACCCATCATTAATTCAAAAGATAAAGCAGATGAATTAAATAAATTCTTCTCAGAAATAGGTCCAAAACTTGCCAGTGAAATAAATGATAATAATTTTTGTGACAACATGTACAAGAATCTAGACAATTATGATGGCCCTTCATTTGACTTTGTCCAAGTAAATTATGAGTATGTATTCAATCACTTAACAATGTTATCTGATGACAAAGCCACTGGTTTGGACAACATACCATCTAAATTGTTGAAATTATCTGCTGCTATTATTACACCAATTATTACTCACCTAATTAATCATTCTTTCACAACCTGTAAGTTTCCAACTTGCTGGAAAAGAGCTAAAGTTATTCCTGTGTATAAGACAGGGGATCCAAGTGACCCCAGTAATTATAGGCCAATTTCAATTCTTGTTGTTATATCTAAGATTGCAGAAAGGGCAGTTTTGATCAATTGTACAATTATTTAAATGATAATGGACTAATTAATATTAATCAATCAGGTTTCAGACCTTCTCACTCTACATGTTCTGCTCTAATTAATATTACTGAAGACTGGTACAATGAAATTGATAAAGGTAATTTAATTGGACTTTGTATGTTAGACTTAAAAAAGGCATTTGACACTGTAGACCATGACATTTTCTTAAATAAGCTTAAATTGTATGGCATCAGTGAGTACTGCATTAAATGGTTTAAAAGTTATCTTACAGGACGAACCCAATGCACTTTTGTGGATGGTACACTCTCTGAAACTTGTAACATAACATGTGGAATGCCACAAGGGTCAATCGATGGCCCACTTGCCTTCCTTATTTATATTAATGACTTACCCAATTATGTCACACACTGTAAAGTTAATATGTATGCTGATGATACTATCATTTATTTTGCTTCCAACTCAACTACTGATATAATTAATTGTATAAATAAGGATCTGGAAATAATCAATAATTGGCTTCAAAGCAACAAACTTAGCCTTAACATAAAGAAAACAGAATTCATGATCATAGGTTCCAGGCAACGGTTGTATTCTGTTAAAGATGCTATTGAAAATGCATCTGTAAATATAAATGGTATTAACATTAAGAAAGTTTATGAATGTAAACATTTAGGGGTCCTCATTGATGATACATTGTCTTGGACCCAGCAAATTGAACAAGTTAGGAAAAAATCTCTTAAAGGTATGTTTATGTTAAAGAAATGCAAATCTAACTTTATTTCTAAAGATATTTTGAATATGGTATATAATACAATCATACTTCCTCACCTAGAATATTGTAATGTTGTTTGGGGAAATTGTGCTATAACTGTTGTAAATAGATTGCAAATAATCCAAAACAGAGCTGCCCGCATTATTTGTGGAGCCCCCTGGGATACCTCCAGTGCAATTGTTCTTGATCAGCTTAATTGGAAGCCACTTTCGTATAGGCATCAATATAACATCTCAATTTGGATTTTCAAAATTTTAAACAACCTTGCACCTCCTTACCTTCTTACTGTTTCAACTTTTTCAAATAAAAAATACAATTTTCGGCAAAGTGTTAATAACATCTTTATTCCACAACCTCGTACTGAATTTAAAAAACGAAGCTTATCCTACAGAGGTGCAATAATTTGGAATAACCTTGATAACAATGTCAGAAATTCTCCAAATTTAAATATTTTCAAAAATAAGCTGAAGGAGGTTTTGTTCTAATTCATTATTATATTTTAGATTAAATCTATATATCATATAAATTTAGCTCTCTCTCAATCTGTTTGTATATGTAATGTAAATAATTAAGTCCTCACATTTGTGTTTCTGTATTTAAATAAGTTTCTGTAAAAATGTGTATATTTTATGCATGTATTGTACAGTATTTATGTCCACGGCCCCAAGGAAGAACAACCTTTGGGTTGATTTGGGCCTCCGTGGTTAAATAAAGTTGAATCTGAATCTGAATCTGAATCTGAACTAATTTGGTCACATAATGTAACTGAATACAGGGTGTCTCAATAAAAATAGGCTCTGTGGATTAGGGGGACATAATTAAACACATCAGCATTAAAATTAAAACTTTCTATAAGATTAAGAAGCCATTAAGTGTCTTCTATAAAATGGTGCAAACGTCATTAAAATCCGTTCACGCATTACTGAGATAATTGGGAAATTACAAACATAATTTTTTTTGACATTTCCAATGGGCCAATACACATAAACAATAATGTGCTGTATTAGAATGGGATAAATAAATGAAGCGAATAACCTGTGTTGCATAATAGGCTGTTATTTATCTTTTTTTTATTATTTCACCATCAATGCTATCACCTGGACCATTTAATTTTGATGAATTCAATTTGTTTAGAATCATTGTTTCAGCCACTTCAACATAAATGCCAGCCCTACTGTTGCTTGAGAAATGTGAACACTATCTTATAAGGTAATACTTTGACATAATGTTAACCCCAAAAGAGATATAAACATTTCTTGATTAATTTTGAACACTCACCCGGCAACACTGGCAGTTATCTCCATTTTTATTTTTTTCATTGTAAACTGCAATGCAGCATACTATTGGTAATGTGTATTTCCCCATTACGCCTATTAATTTTGTACAATCCTGATTTTGATAATTTTGCAGCATGTAATATAAGACACTTGATGGTTCTTAAATATTTAAGAACATTTTATTTTACATGCTGATTTTTGTATGTTATGTACCCACATGGCCTATCTTTATTAAGACATCCTGTAAGTGCCATACATCGATTAGGAAGTGTCATTGGCGCGAGCTAATTCACAATCATGATAAGTATAACATATCAGTGCAAATGGAAAACACTTATAACAATTTCAAGCAGTGGTGTTATTTAGTTGTAACATTAGTAATTTAAGTAAATTTAAAGTAAATGTGTTTACAGGGTGTCCAAAAATTCCCATCCGTAAGCCGTCAGACAATTTCTGTGGATTTAGAAGTTCAACTGACCATTACTGAAAATTATTTAGGCAACAATATATCTTAAATAATTTCATCACAAAAATTTGAGAGTCACCTTACCTGCAAACAAGACAAACAAATCATACAAGCATTCAAGATTGTGATACCCATGGTTGCTATATATATGTAATCCGATACTAAGTTTGAGACACCCTGTATATCTGTCTTGTTGCATATGTATTGTGATGAAAAAAGTAACTGCAATATTTCTCATTGTAATATTTAATGGTTGTTTTAGCTTAGTTTCGTTCATTTGATCGTCATCTTCGATTCAAGAGATTATAAGTGGCTACAGCTTAAATATCAACAGTGGACTTCGGTTGTATATATAAATGCGCATATATAAATGCGCACGTGACCAGATGGCCAGTGCCATGTTCTTGTTACCTCACTGTCAATCACTGAAATTGCGACCACAGTTCCAGGTGGTGGCCGCATTGCATTCTCTAAATTCAGTAAATTTTCATCGTCAACCATGTAATTGAATGGGATTATTTTGAAATTTTAAAACGCTTGAAATATCACAAACAAATAGGTCTATGTTGATAAATAATATAAATACAAGCTAAAACCGTTTGGGGTTCGGTAATGAACCCCACAAAATTAACCGACTATATAGAGTGTATGCAATAACCCCAAGCGGAACGAGAGTTGCTAAGTAACCGCTACCCGAACCATAAACACATGCATGATCAGACAACAAGTGTTCAATTTCCCCATAGCTTCCCACGTTGTACACATGTCAGTTGAATTTGGCGGTGTTGGTTTGTTTGTCCTCCAAGTTATAGCATTGTTCACTTTGTGTTGAACATTGTACGTGGGCCTCACTGTAATAACTCAAAGATAACTGTGATCATCATTTCAAGAGGTCACTCTCCCGATTAAGCTAAACAACCTATGTGGAGGAATTTTATGCATGAGCAATCACATCAATGACGTAGTAATGAATACCCTCTATTGGAAAATGCCATACGGCCGGGCGGTTTCACAAGTTGCCGGCTCGATCATGTCATCCGCCGCCTGCACAGTTCTGACCTCAAAGCCAATCATGTCCCCTTTCATACTTTCATGCCGTTGCGACAAGAGGCATGACTTATCAGCCATTCACAAGTCTTGATTGTGTCTGTTTGTCTACAATGCGCGTGTGTCACGCCGCTCGGGGGCAAGCAGCATGATAGTATGAAACCAGCACTACGTCATAGATATGGCCAATTGGCACGCCCATTTAGCTCGGAAATTATGAAATACAAGTTTGTAAATCAGCTATATCTAGCTTTTCCGTAGTTAATTTTTTTTCCGTGATGGAAAACGTTAATAAAGAGTTTATCTTTCGGGCCAAGTTATTTTACCCTTTGCAATCAATGCCACTATTTTGCAAAAGCAATTTTCCTTGCGACCTGTCATTTTCCCCTATACTTTTGCACGGGGAGTTTATGTACATCCGGGTACCTTATATCGTTTAATACGGTATGGCGACTTGTAGATGTCACGTGTGCATTTATATATGCGCATTTATATATACAACCGAAGTCCACTGATCAATCAACATACTTCAGTGAACTTAAAAATACATTCACGCAATGCTAGTTGAAATAGAGATGTCTACGATTATTTGATAAAATAGACACTCTAAATGTCATTCACGTGATGAGACGGCATAGGAAATAATGAATAATATAACATATCTCTCATTTGATTGTTGAATACTATATCACCAGACATGAACTAGTTCCCCGATATTTCATGACAGGAAAATGTTCCCATAAAAAGTACTTTTTACCTGTAATGACGCCATAGCCGGTCATTAGTACTTTTTATGAAACATTCTCCCTGCATATCATATAGACACCTTGCATCGGCATTGTCAAAGGCCTAAGCCTAGCGTTAAATCTTTAATTCAGTAAGTTGCATTTAAAGGGGGATGTAGTTTCATTTAGGCTATATAGTATTGGATCTATTAAAAAAAACACCTTTACAGATTCAGTGAGTAAGCACTTCTCTTTCACAGAGCTCTGCTATCATAGACACAGACATGTGCAATGTTCGGCTGTGGCCACGAATAGAGTGTAAGAAAGCTTACAAAATTGTAAGTTTATAATGATAGGATCCGGTAATATCTTATGTGTTATATAAAACAATATCGGCTGCTTTTAGTCGTGAAGTGGTGAAGAATACCGTGAATACCTACTCTCGTTGACTGGAAACCCGTGAACAAAGGGAACATTGTAGGCACACGTTCCCAAGTCCCTTCACGTAGGTATTTTGCACCATTTCCCTCACGAGCAGTCAACACTTGTATCATATTTGATTTGATATGAAAAAAGAAATATTTCTCAAGGAGTTCCATAATTTTGGAGTTCACTGCCAAGTTTTAATACAGCCATCTTTGATATTTTAAGGTTTGGAGACCATCAGAATTATACTACCAAATGACGTTTGAATGTAGCAGAGTATCAAAATAAATGTAGTAATTTGCAGTACAAAACAAATGTTGATCGTGTGTTCATGTATTGATGTCTTCCGCAAGCAAGCTGAGATGATAACCTCTAAAAAATGCTCAAAAGCTCGATCATTTCAAGATCCAAGCTTAAAAGGACAATCCAACCAGAGAATGTATGTCCAAATAGATAAAGTCAATCATGTTCACTATCTTATGTCTATTCCATAAAGCATTGCAACTAACTCGTTGTTCAAGGTGGTACTACGTCCCCTGATACATTTTGTGACTAATTTTGCATTTTTCTCAAAAAATAACTACACACTGGTAACAAAAGTTATGTATCAATTACTTCACCGAAATTTCAGTGATTCAAGAAAAGTGGTTCATTATATTAGAAGAATTTTTTGACTTCAACACTACTTAAATTTGATCGCTTACCGGGAGTGCTTTCACAGTACCAACTGCATCCTCAATGCATGACGTCAAACTAGAAGCAGGTGACATCAAAGGTGTTGTCCTCGTCCCCCTGGTGGTCTTGGGTATGTAGGTTGTCCCAGACTGGATCTAAGTCCAGTCCAGTGTCTCTGTTCCAGTTTGGTCCATTTTTCCTGATGTGAAGGGCTTCTAGGACTCTCCTGGAAAATCTTTAGGTTCTTTTTCCAGCACATTCACGTTTACCCAGTGTATTTGATGGGTGTTTTTGCTCCTGGAGATATGCTCATGTACAGCAGATTTGGAACCGGCAGCCGTTGATTTATGTTCAGATAGCCGTTTTCCAACTTTCTACCTGTTTCACCAATGTACAAGGCATCACAATCTAAACAGGACATTTCGTAGACGGTCCCTGACTGTTTGAATTTGTCTACTTTATCTTTCGGTGACGCAAGTGTTTGCCGGAGTGTGCGGTATGGTTTGAAAGCTGTGGGAACACCTGCTGTTTTATATGCTCGGCGAAGCTGCTCCGAAGTTCCTTCCAAATAAGGTAGAGTTATTGTGAACCCCTTGGAAGTTTCACTATCTGGATCATCCTGTGAAGCTAGTTTTCCACGCTTCTCCTGGGCTCTGAAAAAGGTCCAGTCGCGATAACCGCAGTTTCGGAGCGCTCCTTTCACGTGTTCAATTTACTCAGCTCTATCCTCCGGACCCGCAACAATTTCACTCCTATATAACAATGTCTTGATCACACTTAATTTATGCTCCAGTGGGTGGTGTGATGCGAAACTTAGATACTGGTCAATGTGAGTTGGTTTTCTAAAGATATTGACCTTCACACTGCCATCGCTAGCTCGCACGATCAGAGTGTCTAGGAAAGTAAGCTGCCCGTCTTCCTCTTCCTCTCTGGTAAACTTACTGTTGACGTCTTGCGAATTTATGTGATCTGTAAAATTCATCCACGTGCGAAATTTTTATTCCGCTGTCCATGCTTTCCAGGTTTCGTCACTTTCCAACAAACTGCGAACGACGACGAGAGCTTCTTTCACCGGGATAGAAGTGAACAATGCCGACACGTCAAAGCATACTACGGACTCATCATTATGTTTATTAAGAAATGAGGTGCATTCTAGCGATACCTCTTTTCTTATCATAAATAACGTGCCACTTGTCTTGAGTCACTGAATTTCCAGTGTACATGGTGTAGTAACTGGATTCCTTGCCGCTATAATATACAAAACGTTTGTTACCAGTGTGTTATTATTTTTTACGAAAAATGCAAAAATAGTCACAAATTTATCAAGGGTGTAGTACCACCTTAATATCTTATGTCTATTTCATAAAGCATTGCAATTACTCGTTCTGTAGCGTTGCCGTTGGAATGTGATGCATTTTGGGATGTACTGGTAAAATAACTGCTTGTGATCTAGTATATATCCATAGCCAAAATTTGAGAAGCCATCGCACATAAATGTTAAAAAACAGTGCATCTGGCTGGATTCAAATCGACAACATTGGTAATATAGACCATCGAAATACTGGCTCTGAAGATTAAACAAAGGGTGACTCGAGTGATATTTATTTTTATTTATTTTTTATTTACAACATTCGGCCGAAGCCTGCAGGCTAAGCCCAATAGTGCTCAGAGGCTACTAAATTCAAGGGATGCCATCCGGATGTCGGGACAGGGTTATGGGATCAGGTCCGATTTTAGATGCAGGATGAAAAGCGGGGCACCCGAAGAAAAACTTGCGAGGACGAGCATTGATCGTTCAACAACATCTATTCATATCACATGTAGGAGGATGGATATAAAGCTATATGACTTCTAATATAGGCTATTTGACTTTTATCCAAGTCATTTATTACTCGAAAGAAATAAGAACATGAGATAGAAGAGAGGGGGGAAGAGTCTGTGTGCGAGGTACAGGAGGAGAGCGCATTGGAAGTGGAAAGGGAAGGAGTGGGGAGAAGAGAGCTCGAGAGTGGAGTGGAATAGTGTGTAGGGGAGAGGAAATATGGAATGCGGGGGGGGGAAGGGAAGAAGGAGATACTGGGGAAGGGAAGAGGAGGTTATATAGGTGGGGGAGAGGGGAGCCTAGGTAAGAGGTATGGGTTGTGCTTACCGGGGATAATAAACTAATCCATAATCAAATCATCTATATCATCATGCATCGTTTATGTTTCATACAAACAAACGAAAGTTTTTATGACGCTTATATTTCCAGCACCCATGCCACCCCAGTCATGTTAATACCGTCTACGTCTGATTGATATCAGATCCATATTTTCATTCAATATAAAGTCACAGCCTGCTACGCTAATTGCCTAATTCATTTTTTGCAATTTTGAGAACAAAGAACAAAATGTGCACCCATAGTGGGTAGGAGAACATGAAAACTAATATGAGATACTGTATTAGGATCACATATTAAGTATCATGTGAGTATACTCTTATCCAGAAGACAGGATCACATATTAAATGTGCGACACTATGGAATATAAAAAGCAGGATATGGGTATGTTAAAAATTGAAATGAGGTATGGGGCTGGCTGGGGGTGGCTACGGGGCGTTATCTCAAGGACAATATTGTTCAAGGTTGCGCCGCAGGCTTACAAAGAGACAATATTGTTCAAGGTTGCGCCGCAGGCTTACAAAGAAACAATAGCAATCAAGCTTAAACTTTAAATTAGCACCCGATAGAGGGCAGGGCCTGAAGAATGAGGGAAATTATGGGGTAAATATTTAACGGAATAAACTGCATAATCATATTATTTAGATTTATTCCGTTAAAAATCTTATTTTAACTTATCAAATTACTAGTTTTTATATTCCATAGTGTCGCACATTTAATATGTGATCCTGTCTTCTGGAGTACAGGAGTATACTCTCACATGATACTTAATATGTGATCCTAATACAGTATCTCATATTAGTTTTCATGTTCTCCTACCCACTATGGGTGAAATGTGAGTATTCCCTTTATTTTGTATCATTATCATTTGTTCGTGTGCAAAGATTGGTGAATGTTTAAAAGTGAACTTCATCGAAAATAAAGTTATATATCAATAGAAAGCTTATGATGTCAGGATATTAAAAATAATTTTTTCCGATTTTTTTTTGATGGCCAATAAAGCTGAAAAATTAAAAAATGAATGAATTTTGGTCCTTTTAAGGCGCCCAAAAGCACCCAAATCAATCGTCTATGACCTTGGGAATGCTCGTGACGTAAGCTCAGTTCGCAGTCACGTGATCCTACTCGGAAACATGTAAACAAGACTTGCTTCCTGTACTTTGCAAGCTGCCCGGCAAGTCTGATTTTCACAATAAAGCTTGAAATGAGAGGAATCTTCAAGTTGCTGATTCCTTCTATATATATTAGAAATAATAGAATTATTGTTAATAATTAATATAATTAATATAAATGTTTGACAAAATCAGTCATAACTGGCTGGGTATAACTGGGTAATTGAGTTTGAATTTCGCGCTGGGATTAATTCCATGCGCAAATGCTTGCTGCTACCGTTCATGTCGTGGACTGAATAAACATGGTCAAATAACAAATTAAATAACTTGTTTGTGACATTCCCTATTCTTGATTCATTTTAAAATTTCAGATTTTTAAAAATATCGTCTTGTAGTAAATGAATGTTTTCATATTTAGCACATTGCGGTAATACATTCTTTACACACAATCACGATTGAAAGAAACAGATACTTTATTATAAAATAAATACAATTTAGGCTTAGTAGACCGATATTTGATGGAATTCTGAAATCTGAATAAAATTAAAATATTGTCACTTGTGTCACGATTCTTTTTATGATAGTACAATCAGTGTACTGAAAAAGTGAAACATTCATGTTATATGGATTACCGAACAGTGAACACGATGCGTAAATTGCTACTGAAGAAATTGCAGGGAGCCGATCGAGGTGGATATGCACACACAGCGCCTCCGGTAGCACTAAACGCTGTGTGTTTCAGCCTCTATCACTAACCGAAAAACGGTTGGTATTTGACCAAAAAGGTATATACTAGCGCTTTTTTCAACGCAACAAAAAGCGCTCTGCCTCATTGGGTAAAAGCCAATTATTGCTGTCGCTCAGCTATGTAGTATTTTGGTTTAGATGTTATAATTGCAGACAAGTAATGCCTTTCTTTTTAATCCGCTGATTTTTGGTTTCTGAACAAAATAGAAACCAAAACTTATAATTTGAAACGGAGGAATGACAACCGAATGAACATTTAAGTTTTGTTCATCAAATTTATTATCATGGATGTGTGATATGCGTTAGTCCTATCATTGCCAATCTGTGTATGGAATGGTTTGAGCAGAAAACAATAGCCTCGACCATTATTAACCCCAATCATTTAGTTGCGTTACGAGGATGACATCTTCATGGCCATCAATTAAAATGAGGTCTATGAATTTACAGAGCACGTAAACAGTCACCAACATCAAATTTACCGACGACCCCATAAAGACAAGCCAACGGCAGAGTAAACGTTAGTATGTACAGAAGACCAACGCACCCGGCCAATATTTAGTTTTCGACCAACACCACCCACTATAACATAAGCTTAATGTCATTAGGACCCTCTTCCATCTGAAGGACACATTGGTCACTAAATCGGAAGACAAAGAACAAAAACCCAACTCAAAAGGCTCTTAAGCGTTGTGGCTATGCAGATTGGAGCTTTAAATGTGCTCAAGTCAAGAAATCTAAGAGCGATCTATGTCATAGTCGTACTTACTGCTTTCCAAAAAATAAAACAACCTTTTTAGCAGTCCCCTACGTTTAAGTTCTGTCAGAAAAACAAATCAAAAAAGTGTTCGGCAACTTCAATATCTCCACTGTCTTTAAAACACATTAAATCTTTCATCAAGTCATTGTTGAGTCCAAATATGACAATGACAAATCTGGAGTGGTGTATCGCGTTCACGGTGGAGATTACGATAAAGTATACATTGGAGAAACGATACGAGTTTTAGGAGAGCGATTGCACGGTTGTTTGATGGGATCATTTATTAGTTTTTCAAACAAAACATCATGAACAACCAAATTTTAGGCTTATATAGCTAAATGTGATATCATGCTAATGTATACAGATGCTTTTGAGTCATTCTCAACTTTGATTTCCCCTTTTTTACAAAATTATTCACTTTTATAGCATTTTTATAGCTTTTTCGAATACAAAATGTATCTATTAATGACAAAATTGGTGGCGCTATTTAGTAACTGGAAATTACTCTTTTAAGCTTTTAATACAGATAATTCCTTTTATTGTTTGATGATATATGTTAATAAACTGTCCCTGTTGCTTGTTTCACACATTCCAGCTATTTTAATGGCAGTATTAATCACCTACCCCTTGCAAATAAAGAAATATGATTTAGGATAAATAGCGCCATCTATATTTTGCATTTAGTTAATAATGAAGCAAATTCTATACGCATCAAACAACAGTGATTGAAAGAACATACTGCCGACACCGCCTCAAACAATATTAAAGCACCACAAACGCTAACACTGTCAAAGTCCGCTGCGGACAAGAAAAATAACATGAAAAGTGAGAGAGGCGATTTTCATAAAGAAAGAGAGCAGTCCAGCCCTTAATAGGGACGAGGTACAGAACTTTCCAAACCCTATGACACTTGACATAATTATATACCTTCTAAAAGGTCAAAAATGATATTGTCAAGAGTAAATGTCATACATCAGTCATTCGCCAGTATCCCACCGCTGATGGCGGAGTATGGAGTACTCTGAAATTATTCGGACACAAACATGGGTGTTGCTGAATAGTTTTAAACTTTTCTTTGAGATCAAATTTATTGTCGAGGTGAATATAAAGTATTAAAAAGTATAGTATTAAAAGTATAGTTTCTATTCAAGCTTAAAACATAAAGTAGGTCGCTGCTAGGGCTCTTTGCATCATCGTTAATAACAACCGAATGAACAGTAAGTTCTGTTCATCAAATTTATTGTTGGGTGAATTACACAATAGACATATCAATCATTTAAATGAAATGCTGGAAGAACTACGCTTCTTGACATGCTAGAATTAGCTTTTAGTTTATATTAAAGGTTAGAACAGAAAGTCTGTCGTTACTAAGGCTCTTTGCATGACCGTTGTTGATAGCAACCGAATGCACAATACGTTTTGTTCATCACATTTATTGTTGGGTGAATCGGCCTACTTTATCATGTTTCTTGACTTGCTAAATTAGCTTTTGATTAATAAGCTATAAAATACGCGTATGTATATACTATACACGGGAACTCATCAGCTGCACATATATAGAGGGGAGGTAGATGGTGATACAGTTATTTGCATTTTAAACATCAACCATTGGCTTGCATTAGACAGAATATACGACGGATCGTGACAGAAGTAGCCTAATCTGGTGGCTAAAGCGCGACATTGGCAATACTGCATGTCATGATATTGAAAACAGCGTGGCTACGCGTTCCTTTATCATTTACCAGTTTGTGTCATATCTATAAACTTTCGATGAAAATACCGTATAGGCGTTACGTGATTCAATACTAGGTGAGTAGATAATTTAGAGTTCACCATCATTTTTCGGGGAAATTGATTTTAATTTATCTTATTTACAGACATTTTTTTTATTTATGATAAATTGGGGCACTTTTCAGCGGGATAGCTGCGCTCATAGCTCCCTCGGTTTTATACTATTTGAAGTAAAAGTTGATCCCGGAAGTTGATACACTTTGGATTAATTTCGCGCGAAATGCGCGAAACTTTAAAAATTTACACTATTTTCCAAATCAAGGTGTTTTACTAATGTGACCGTATATAAACAGTACTAAGAACAAGGAAAAATTTTTAATTTGTAATTTTTATTTGAGTTATAAGAGGGAATCCCTGCCCTGCTGGAAAATAATATTGATAATACTGGTATCCAGAATTTGTGATGGCTGCTACAGCCCAAGCTAATTTTTCAAAATTCTTTTATTCTTTCCGGACAACATCATCCATTCATATAATAAATAACCGCATACTTGCATACATCGATCTATTGCAGTTTTCCGTGGCCTGTTGGTTAGAGCGTTCGACTTTACGACCCAGGCTTCTGAATTTGTGGCCCAGTTAGAAAACGGGGACCACTTGATGTTTTCTAAATGTTTTATTAAATAATTTATTGTCGTAAATTTAATAAGGATACCATATTAATTTTAAACATCCATTGCTATTGTGATATTATTTTTTTATCCATTGCTATTGTGATATTATTTTTTTTATCTGGCAGGAAATGTCCTGTTTCTTTTATATTAGTCATTCACATAACTTTTACTTTCAACATATAGGCCCTCTATTACTCTAAATTTCATATTTAGAATTTACAATAAAAAGAGGGGATTTTGTCTATCATGAAATAGTTTTAAATGTTAATAACATTTCTGGGTGATCCATGGGACGAGGCGACATGTTTGAAAGTGTTATTAGCATCAATTAAATGTTGCTCCTAGTACGATATTGTGGGACCATTAGCCATTTTAGTAGTCTTTGTGATTGTTATGTTCTCAAAATATTGCTTGACAAGAAATTCGAATTTAGCGCACCTGAATTAACAAAAATAGGCTGGTTGCCAGTTTTTACGCAGACTCGCCGAATAGAACGCAATTTTACCATAATAGAACAAGTCTATGATATTGATGGATCATGATACGGTTATTCACATTCGACGTAGCGACATTGTGTTCAGTTTAAACCTCAGCTATTGACTTCAATTGGGCACAAAAACCACCGAAGCCGCGTGGTATAGATAGTTAAAAGTACCCTAATTCGGCGGTTACATTGCGGCGTTGGCAATAGCGAATGTCACGATACGTTATTGAACGGAGCGTAACTAAGGGTCCCCTCGTCAGACCTTGCGGAATGAAGTTACTTTAACTGGAACGGCAACTTCAGAAATATCGATTGGATTTCTTGCTCAAATTTACTCCAACGCGAACGTATGGTTGGTTACTGCAACAACAGCGTCTTGTCGCTTAAACTCGGGACATGTGTATCAATGTGCGTTCAAAAGAAGGGCATGTAAGAGCTTGTAACCGACTACATCCAAATGTCTCTCTTTTGTTTAGTCAAGTGGTTATTAGTCCCACTTCAAGACAAAAGACTCTACCTTAAGAGCTTCGTTTGAGTAAACATGAATGAACTCGCGATACCACTCAACCAGGATTATGTCGGGACCCAGCGTTAATCTCCTTATCATATTATTTTGAAACTAGCTAGGCCCTATACGTTTCAATTAATATTCTTACGATAGTTATAGGCCTATATATATATTATTATTTAATAAAGGCTCGTCAGCGTTGTCAATTTCATATTCCAATTTACTTAGCAAAGCCTAATGAAATACATATTCTTTATTTCTTTTCCCTCCTTCAGAAGCTCTCTCCCCCTTCCCCTCCTGTTTCCTCTTCCCTACATTCTCCTTATTTTCCACCTCCTTCTCCCCTCTACCTGTACTCGCTCTGTCAAACTTGACCCTCTTATAATTACCCACTCGCACTCCTGTTTCCCCCTCCACATGTGATTTTGTCAGGGTTTTTCTGTTAGGAGGGCATGGGCCAATTCTCAAAGGGAAACGTTTTTACAAAAATGGGCTTAAAATGGCAGAAAAAGGCCTAAAAGCGTAAAATATCACGGCGGCCAGCATCCAAAAGGGGAGGGCCAAGAAGGAAGACAAGCTGTCCCACGGGGGAGCCCCCTCCCCCCTTGGCTACCAGCAAAGCACCTCCCTGTCCACTTCCAATGCGCTCCCTCTCCTCCTCCCTACCCGCTCTCTTACCAGGCACAACCTATGACATGTTATATATAAAATGTTATGCACCTGCTTTACTCTTCCAGAAGTATCGTACACTGCTGGCTCAAGTAAAACCAGACCATTTTACGGGAACTTAATCCCCTTGGCGTTGAACTTAAGCTAAAAACTTGGTTCCGCAAACTGATTTGGTGTACGCCATGAGCACACACAAAACTATATATCAAGTGTGACGTTTGGAACAAAAATTATTTTGATCTAATTCAATCAATAATTTTCAGCAACATGTAGCATGTTTTTTACCCATTAGATTTCCAATAATTGGTTTATTAACTGGATAATACATAAGTGGTAATTATGTAGGCTATGAGGAAATAGGCAAACTATTGTTCTTAATTATGACGTATTTCATCATAATTTACGGCACACTATAGATTCTCGCGTTAACTTTAACTTCAAGCGGCTTTAATGGCAGAGTGGTTTTGAATACATAATCCTCTATAATCCTCTAGACGTTAAAGTTTGTGGTTTCTAACTCCATTTCGCAAGGTCTCTATTAAATTATTTCAGTTTATGCGGCATCTATTAACTTGGGGAGATGAAAATGTAGGCGTTATGTGATTGTGATTAAAAATTAGATGAGTAGATAGCGGTAATATTATTTTATTGTTTAAAGAGTAGGACCTATTCAATTACCATCATTTATCGGAGGAATGATTTTATTATTGTATTATTATTATTTAAATGTTATTTATGATAAATTAGCGCACATGTCACTTTTCAAATTAATTTGAGCCAAAACCAATTTGAAATTTTCAACAACTAGACATAGTATTTTTCATGAAGATGTTTTAAATATTGATGCATTTGTATGCGCATTGTGATTGAAAGTAATGTGTATTATACAAACAATGCACATGTCATTTCATTTCTTGCATGCCATGATTTCTGATCACCTGTTGCATATTCTTATTGTATTCATATATTCAATTCCTTATTATTATCAAAAAAAAATATATATATATATATGCCCAAATGACCTAAGCTAATCGTAGATCCACCATTTACGCTCATTTTAGTGATAACATTTTTACAGAAAGTAGGTCGCTGCTAGGGTTCTTTGCATGATCATCGCTGCTTGATAACAACCGAACGAACAATAAGTTCTGTTCATCAAATTTGTCGTTGGGTGAATTACACAATAGGTATATCAATCATTTAAATGAAATGCTGGAAGAACTACGCTTCTTGACATGGTAGAATTAGCTTTTAAGCTTCTATAAAAGGTTATAGCAGAAAGTAGGTCGCTGCTAGGGCTCTTTGCATAACCGTTGTTGATAGCAACCGAATGCACAATGAGTTTTGGTCATCACATTTATTTTTGGGTGAATCGGCCTACTTTATGATGTTTCTTGACATGCTACTGAGAATTGGCTTTTGATTAATTAGATATAAAATATTATTAATGTAAACTTAAAGGCTCTACTCAATATAATTCTCGTGTCTTTTTAAACAATTTATTGTCATATATTAAGGATAACATTAATTTTAAACATCCTATTGTGATATTAATTTCTTATCTATTGCTATTGTGATATTATTTTTTATCGGGCAAGCAAATGTCCTGTTTCTTTTATATTAGTCATTCACATCACATTTACTTTCAATATAATTTATATAAGCCCTCTGTTACCATAAATTCACATTTAGAGTTTACGATAAAAAGAGGGCATTTCATCTCTCATGAAATAGTTTTAAATGTAAATAAAATGAATGCGCGCCTCGTAACTTCTTAACTATGCATGTCGTACAATACAAACATTTCTGGGTGATCCATGGGACCAGGCGACATGTTTGAAAGTGTTATTAGGATCAATTAAATGTTGCTCCTTGTTTGATATTGTGTGGCCATTTTAGGGCTCTCAAAATACTGCTTGACAACATATTCGCATTCAGCGTACCTGAATTAACAAAAATATGTTGGTTGCCAGCTTTTACGCAAGCTTGTTGAATAGAACGCAATTTTACCATAATAGAACAAGTCTATGATAATGACGGATCATGATACGGTTATTCACATTCAAAGTAACAACATTGTGCTCACTTTAAGCCTCAGCTATTGACTTAAGGGGTACTACACCCCTGCCCAATTTTGTATCTATTTTTGCATTTTTCTCAAAAATTATAGCGCATTGGTGACAAGTAAGATATGTATATTATAGGGGCAAAGACTACAACTACTGCACTGAAATTTTATATTAACACAGACAACAGTTGTGGAGTTACAGTCAAAAATGAGGGAAACCAATATTTGATCAATAAATCAATAACTACTTGCCTTGAGTTGCTGAATTTTCAGTGCAGTAGTTGTAGTCCTTGCCCCTATAATATACATATCTTACTTGTCACCAATATACACTATAATTTTTGAACAGGGATTTTTCTCGACACGGACTTAAAAAAATCCACTTTTTTTCTTAAATTAAAAAAAGGGGAGAAAATGGAGAAAAAAATACATCTGCAAATTGCAACAGATTTGGATGATTTAGGCTACTAGGTCTACAGTTCTGGCTATAAGACATAAGGTTCGGGTTTGAAATTATGATTTAGGGTTAGGGTTTAGATTTAGGGTTATGTCATAGAGTTAGAGTGTAGGGTTATGATTTAGGTTAGGGTTTAGATTTAGGGCTCAATGCTCTAGAGTTAGGATTACACCCCCCCCTGTATAAAACATTGTTCCATGCATCTCACAGGTACATGTATGCATGGCTGCATATTGCCTGGCTATATAGGGCTATATAAACAATGACATGTATCTGTGTGTTGACACTGCACGAAAAGGTGTGAAGTGGCTAGAGTTCATGTTGGCTATTACATAACAAAGCTAATACTGATATAATGGGAAAGTCAATGACTTTGAAATTTTGTGGCAAATTTGCACTCATTTTTAAATAATTGTCACTCTGACTGTGTGTGTTTTTGTGGTAAATCCACAGGCCTTTTGCCAATGACTGGTACGTCAATGTTTTCCGAGTCGTAACATTATGCGGCATGTTGAACCGTAAAATGGTGGGTATTTTCTACAGAATGACGAAGCACCTTTAAACGAGTCGTAACATTACGCGGCATGTTGAACCGTAAAATTGTGCATATTTTCTACAGAATGACGCAGCACCTTTAAACGAGTCGTAACATTACGCGGCATGTTAGACCGTAAAATTGCGCGTATTTTCTACAGAATGACGCAGCACCTTTAAAAGAGTCGTAACATTACGCGGCATGTTGAACCGTAAAATTGTGCGTATTTTCTACAGAATGACGAAGCACCTTTAAACGAGTCGTAACATTACGCGGCATGTTGAACCGTAAAATTGTGCATATTTTCTACAGAATGACGCAGCACCTTTAAACGAGTCGTAACATTACGCGGCATGTTAGACCGTAAAATTGCGCGTGTTTTCTACAGAATGACGCAGCACCTTTAAAAGAGTCGTAACATTACGCGGCATGTTGAACCGTAAAATTGTGCGTATTTTCTACAGAATGACGCAGCACCTTTGAACGAGTCGCAACATTACGCGGCATGTTGAGCCGTAAAATTGTGCGTGTTTTCTACAGAATGACGCAGCACCTTTTTTGAGTCGCAACATTACGCGCGGCATGTTGAACCCTTAAATTGTGCGTATTTAGCAGATATGCTCATTATGCACTCGATTTCACATTGCTATGGCAAGCTATTATTCATCTAAATAGCATTTATAAGGGGGGGGGGTCAGAAACCTATAAGCTTACCAAATATTTGTGTTCAGCCCTGTCATACCCCTACACGATCCTAGTTTATAATACTCACATGCCTATAGCAGACTTCCAAATGTCCGTAAATCCATCATGAACATGGAATTTAACAGGCTTTTATAATGGTTATCCTATCTGATATCACGTCCATGTTCATACACTTTGTCATGGAGCTGAATTCGGCAGCCGCGACCTCCACAACCGTATCAAAATAAATTTTAATTTTCCAACTGAAAAATATTATGTCAGTCTGATTGCAAATAATTATAATCATGCATTATATTTGAAAGCAAAACAAAATCACCAAAATGCAGATTGTGCTTCAATTCAATGAGTTTAAATTCTGCACTATACGAGTTGCACAATTTTGCATTTCCGGTGTGGAAGCTGATGCCCATTTCACCCCCCTTCACTTGCTTTTTTAATACGCAACGCACACCATTAAATTCTTTAGAGTAATTGCAAAGATTTGTGCCAAGTCTACATATTGACAATAAGCAATGAACTTTTTAGACTGCGACAAGCCTGTTTTAGGCTGATTACATGTCTGTCCTTTAAAAATATAAACTTTTTTCATTTTTTATATGATCAAAATAAATTGCAATTTTTAGGTAATTTTTTTGTTTTGATTTCAAATCTGGACATTTTTGAGTCCGTGTTGAAAATAAATTCTGTTCTAGACTTATATGGTTTCTGTCTGTACAGTGTACATAGGGAGAAAGCATGATATCATCATTTCAACACTGTGCAGTTGTATGTGGGAGAATGTATGATATCATGGTTTCTGTCGTCTGCACAGTGTGCATAGGGAGAAAGTATGATATCATGATTTCAACTGAACAATTTTTATGGGGAGAAAATAGACTTATATGGTTTCTGTCTGTACAGTGTACATAGGGAGAAAGCATGATATCATCATTTCAACACTGTGCAGTTGTATGTGGGAGAATGTATGATATCATGGTTTCTGTCTGCACAGTGTGCATAGGGAGAATGTATGATATCATGGTTTCTGTGTGTACAGTGTGCATAGGGAGAAAGCATGATATCATGATTTCAACACTGTGCAATTGTATGTGGGAGAATGTATGATATCATGGTTTCTGTCGTCTGCACAGTGTGCATAGGGAGAAAGTATGATATCATGATTTCAACTGAACAATTTTTATGGGGAGAAAGCAGTAACAGGGATTTTTCTCGACACGGACTTAAAAAAATCCACTTTTTTTCATAAAATAAAAAAGGGGAGAAAATGGAGAAAAAAATACATCTGCAAATTGCAACAGATTTGGATGATTTAGGCTACTAGGTCTACAGTTCTGGCTATAAGACATAAGGTTCGGGTTTGAAATTATGATTTAGGGTTAGGGTTTAGATTTAGGGTTATGTCATAGAGTTAGAGTGTAGGGTTATGATTTAGGTTAGGGTTTAGATTTAGGGCTCAATGCTCTAGAGTTAGGATTACACCCCCTGTATAAAACATTGTTCCATGCATCTCACAGGTACATGTATGCATGGCTGCATATTGCCTGGCTATATAGGGCTATATAAACAATGACATGTATCTGTGTGTTGACACTGCACGAAAAGGTGTGAAGTGGCTAGAGTTCATGTTGGCTATTACATAACAAAGCTAATACTGATATAATGGGAAAGTCAATGACTTTGAAATTTTGTGGCAAATTTGCACTCATTTTTAAATAATTGTCACTCTGACTGTGTGTGTTTTTGTGGTAAATCCACAGGCCTTTTGCCAATGACTGGTACGTCAATGTTTTCCGAGTCGTAACATTATGCGGCATGTTGAACCGTAAAATGGTGCGTATTTTCTACAGAATGACGAAGCACCTTTAAACGAGTCGTAACATTACGCGGCATGTTGAACCGTAAAATTGTGCATATTTTCTACAGAATGACGCAGCACCTTTAAACGAGTCGTAACATTACGCGGCATGTTAGACCGTAAAATTGCGCGTATTTTCTACAGAATGACGCAGCACCTTTAAAAGAGTCGTAACATTACGCGGCATGTTGAACCGTAAAATTGTGCGTATTTTCTACAGAATGACGAAGCACCTTTAAACGAGTCGTAACATTACGCGGCATGTTGAACCGTAAAATTGTGCATATTTTCTACAGAATGACGCAGCACCTTTAAACGAGTCGTAACATTACGCGGCATGTTAGACCGTAAAATTGCGCGTAGTTTCTACAGAATGACGCAGCACCTTTAAAAGAGTCGTAACATTACGCGGCATGTTGAACCGTAAAATTGTGCGTATTTTCTACAGAATGACGCAGCACCTTTGAACGAGTCGCAACGTTACGCGGCATGTTGAGCCGTAAAATTGTGCGTGTTTTCTACAGAATGACGCAGCACCTTTTTTGAGTCGCAACATTACGCGCGGCATGTTGAACCCTTAAATTGTGCGTATTTAGCAGATATGCTCATTATGCACTCGATTTCACATTGCTATGGCAAGCTATTATTCATCTAAATAGCATTTATAAGGGGGGGGGGGGTCAGAAACCTATAAGCTTACCAAATATTTGTGTTCAGCCCTGTCATACCCCTACACGATCCTAGTTTATAATACTCACATGCCTATAGCAGACTTCCAAATGTCCGTAAATCCATCATGAACATGGAATTTAACAGGCTTTTATAATGGTTATCCTATCTGATATCACGTCCATGTTCATACACTTTGTCATGGAGCTGAATTCGGCAGCCGCGACCTCCACAACCGTATCAAAATAAATTTTAATTTTCCAACTGAAAAATATTATGTCAGTCTGATTGCAAATAATTATAATCATGCATTATATTTGAAAGCAAAACAAAATCACCAAAATGCAGATTGTGCTTCAATTCAATGAGTTTAAATTCTGCACTATACGAGTTGCACAATTTTGCATTTCCGGTGTGGAAGCTGATGCCCATTTCACCCCCCCCTTCACTTGCTTTTAATACGCAACGCACACCATTAAATTCTTTAGAGTAATTGCAAAGATTTGTGCCAAGTCTACATATTTTACAATAAGCAATGAACTTTTTAGACTGCGACAAGCCTGTTTTAGGCTGATTACATGTCTGTCCTTTAAAAATATAAACTTTTTTTCATTTTTTATATGATCAAAATAAATTGCAATTTTTTTAGGTAATTTTTTTGTTTTGATTTCAAATCTGGACATTTTTGAGTCCGTGTTGAAAATAAATTCTGTTTTTGAGAAAAATGCAAAAACAGGCACAAAATTGGGCAGGGGTGTAGTACCCCCTTAAATTGGACACAAAAACCACCGAAGCCGCGTGGTATAGATAGTTAAAAGTACCCTAATTCGGCGGTTACACTGCGGCGTTGGCAATAGCGAATGTCACGATACGTTATTAAAAAACGGAGCGTAACTAAGGGTCCCCTCGTCATTATTTCAGTTTATGCGGCAAAAAATTAGGTGAGTAGATAGCGGTAATATTATTTTATTGTTTAAAGAGTAGGACCTATTCAGTTACCATCATTTACCGGGGAAATGATTTTGTAATTGTATAATTTACCTAAATGTTATTTATGATAAATTAGCGCACGTGTTGTCACTTTTCAAATTAATTTGAGCCAAAACCAATTTGAACTAGGCATATTATTTTTTCATTAAGATGTTTTAAATATTGATGCATTTGTATAAAATCAAGGAGATGCGCATTTTGTCTTTAAAACCACGATGCAAATTGAAGGGCGGGTTAGTGTGGTGGTCTTCTCACTCGTTTCTCACAACTGTGGCCGGGGTTCAATTCCCCGCGGCGCCACATGTGAGTTTGGTTGCCGACCCATGCTCGTCCTCGCAGGTTTTTCTTCGGGTGTTCCGGTTTTCCTCCTGCATCTAAAATCGGACCTCTTCCCATATCCCTATCCTGTCATATTCGGATGGCATCCCTTGAATTTAGTAGCCTCTGAGCACTATTGGGCGTAGCCTGGCTTCGGCCGAATGTTATAAATAAATAAATTAGCGACATTTGCATGCCATGATTTCTGATCACCTGTTGCATATTCTTACTGTATTCATTATATTTAATTCTTTATAATTGTTAAAACATTACATATGCCCAAATGACTTAAGCTAATCGTAGATCCACCCATTACGCCCATTGTGGTGATAACATTTTTACCCCAGCACCTTACCCGGGTGCGAACTTTAGCACATTATATTTATAATATAAAAAGACATAATATATATAGAATACTTGAATCCAGGTTTTAATACCATTATAATATACCATATCAGTATACAATATCAGTATAATGATGCTTAAGCACAGTCATTTATAGTGAAAATATGTAAACCTTAGTATATACTGCAGCTTTAACATAGATACATGTATAGAAGACTCCCTATTCAAATGTTAACTACGGAAAAATATATTGCTACCCGGGTGTAGGACAGACTATCAAAAAAGAAACGATAGGGGGTGGTATCGCACACCATAGATTTCTACGGTAAAATCCATGATTTTCTTTTCGCTCTTGTAATAGGCCCTATGATTGCAAGAGATATTGACTTTTTACTTGTTAGCAAGTTTTGAAGTTCTGTTAAAATCGCATTTTCGTAGTATTTTTAGCTTAAAATAGCCATAATTTCCAATCTTGCGTGCAAGGGTGCGCTCATATTATGACGTCATATCGATATTAATGGGATGGGAATGTTTATACTTATTATATATTTTGGTATCACTGGATAGAAAACAACCATAACTATATATATATATATAGCTATATGCACATAATGGTATTATGACCTTTATGATTGAAACGCATTGTCTATTGGATTGCGGGTTTCATGGTTAACACGGCTGTCTATGAGCTTCTATGGATGAGATTGTCGGAAATCTGGCCTACTAAAATTGGCCATGATGTAATGCATCTTTAAATGGATCTGGCTTGTGATTGGTCGCCCAGATCTCGTTATGGTTTAAATCCTCCGGGTACCTATCATTACATTATGCAGCGTTCCCAGTGTTTACACAGCACGGAACGTCCGTAGCGTGGACATGGCCGTGGTACATGTACGTACCGGTAGTCCAAGTTGGTATTTACAATTTATTATGTTTAGTTTTATTAACCCATAACCATGATAACACGTGTAAATTCAGAATGAAAAGTGAGAAGAGATTGGGTTTGGCCGGTGTTTGGAATGTTAGAAAGATAAAGAAAGTAAAAAGATAAAGGAAGAATAAAGTAATTAGGCCTATATACCAGTAAAATAGAAAGTTGAGTAATAATATACCTGTAACATTTTTGACAATACGTCGGCTGTATTCCATAGTGGCGTATAGTGATTTTTGGTCATTTTTTTGAAAATTGGCACATATGTTTTTAATGATGTTCTCTTTCATTTTTTCTAAGTCTCATCAGTCATAATTAGCTAATTAATTAGTAATTAATTAATTAAATGTGGCGTATAGTTACAAAGTGACATTTTTTGTATTCCATAGTGGCGTATCGACCATAGGCCTACGCCACTTTTTATACACATTTTATAATTATGAAATATCGGCAAAAATGAAAAACATTGTATGTCATAGTGGCGTACGCGTATCGGACCTATACGCCACTATGGAATACGAACGACGAAAAGTAACGCCATAGGGATTACACGGCGACCGAGGTGGCGTACGGTTATTGTTAGGTTAGGGTATTGCGTTTTGTTCGTTTTCCATAGTGACGTATAGTTTTATTTTCAGTTTGCCAGCAATAGTATGTATTTATTTCTTTTGAAAAATATTTACCAATAAAATCTATTTAGTTTACTACAGAAATTTCACATCATTTACAAAATATAATGAATGTCTGATTTACACAACTCGATTTTAAATTGGCATTTCTTCAAACCCGATTTTCTCGAAAAGTTGTTTATTCGCGGCGCCCCACTATACGCCACTATGGAATACGGACGACGAATATTGAGCGCCTAAATTGCACATATCGAAATTTCCCAGCATGTAACATTTCAACTATGTTCATCTTTGAAGTTCACATACATATATGTGTATTAAATGAAAGTGTACATCGTGACTACCCCAGGTTGACCAGCACACTAAACTAACTACCTGAAGTTGACAATATGTCTTCAACGGTTACCCTGGGTTGACACTGCAAAAATGTATAATGTTCATAGGAGTATAATTTTAATAGACATTACACGTTGGCAAGAAGTCATACGTCATATACCCTGTTTGTGTTAGCATGGTTAGTAACAGCACACGGATATATATCCAGATTTTTACAAAGTTATATAGAATCTACCCAGGGTAAGGTTACCCTGGGTAACCTTACCCTGGGTAGACGATCGGATGGGTATTTCCATTCGTGCATATAGCACATAATGGTATTATGACCTTTATGATAGAAAATTAGCCCCCCCCCCACCCACCCCTTCGTAGTCCGCGTTACAAAATATGACTCAGTTGTTATAGGGTTAATATTGTTGCTATTTTGCTATTCTATAGTTTTGGATGTATGAATGTTATGTATGGTGTGTAATGTCATGTTGAAATATATGTCAATAAGCTTAAATTAAATTGCATTCAATTGAATATTAACAATATCGCTTTAACTAGACTACCCCGTAGTCCACTTGCCCATTCTGCATATACTCTGGATATTGTATTTAAGCTTAAAACTCTGATTTAAAAGGGCATTTCGTGATCCACAGCCTCATCCCCCCACTTTTCTCAAAAAAAGTTGAGATTTTTACATCACTGGAAACCTCTGGCTACATAATGTTTATGTACAAAATATTTCTTGCAGATTAATTCGTTTAGCAAAGATATCGTGAAATTTGAATTTCGTTCTGGTGCACCAGAACGAAATTACAACGCATTGTCTATGGAGCAGTGTAATACACATAATCATGCATAACTCGCTAACGCAAAATCGGAATCAACTGAAATTTTGGGAATAGTTTTTTTTCGTGGATATCTAATGAAAAATGACATAAATAGAGAAAGCTAGGATCACGAAATACTCCTTTAATTAATGTGTGCACAATTGATAGATTTTCACATCTGATCTTTTCAGTCACCCTACACCCTCTGTTTGTTAGCTCCCCAAGTGGACTACTGACATTGGATTGCGGGTTTCATGGTTAACACGGCTGTCTATGAGCTTCTATTTAAAATTGGCCATGATGTAATGCATCTTTAAATGGATCTGGCTTGTGATTGGTCGCCCAGATCTCGTTATGGTTTAAATCCTCCGGGTACCTATCATTACCATTAATAACTACATGGTACACAAGTATGCCGCCATTGTGTTGTGTAATTGCATGAACGCGTCACTAAGTGCATGAGCGCGTATTGTATTTGCTTGCGGTTAAATTTGATTGATAAACAAGTATGATTGACAGTGTGAGTGTTAGGGACTTTGCCCGCTCAAAATCCCGTTTAAAATTGAAAGTCCATAGTCTATTTTTAACCTGGAATTTCGCGATTAATAAACTGGCAGATTTTAAAATCAGAATTGTTCAGTGAAGTGCCAATACAATTATGACATTATGATATGTTGCATTCAATAATATAAGCCTACGTACACTTTACTTTTACTGTCACTAATATAATTATATAAACTTTTTCATAACAATTTTATACTAGTATATATTTTGATGTAATAAATATCATTCAACAACTCCTCCTATACCTTTGTACAGGAGCCAACCGTTGTTAATCCGTGATGAATCCACACTTTTACTGTAGCGTATACGCGAACGCGAGCGAGACTACGCGTTACGCGAGAGCGCGTAAAATTCGTCATGCCTGGAACCTTTGTGCGTATGCAAGCTTACAAGTTGAATTCAGTATTTTCAGATAGCGGCTAAATTTTGCCGTTTTATTCTGTACTTTTATTGATGATATTAATAGAGAAATCATCGAAGTTTTTGTAAGGCTTAGTGACAATGATTAACTGACATTTCCTCGTGAAATAATCGTGAATTATACGATCTTTAGCTTATTTTCGTTGTTGAAAGGGATTCAATCATGTTTCACCGTTGTTCATCATCGTTTAACAACTCGCGTCCGGCGCGTCTGCGTGGTTTACTTCGCTCGGGGAGCCTCGCGAAGTAAACCACGCAGACGACGCGGCCGCATCGTTGTTAAACGGTGATTAACGGTGTTAAACATGATTGAATCCCTAAGTATAATTTCGAGTTCAACCGAATGCTTTCATCATGATTAACATTAATAACATGCTTTTATTTATCAAAAATAGACTATGGCATAGTCTACGCTTTAACCAACATATCTAAACAACCAAAAATCACATTTTCATCAAATAACTTTAATTGTGTAGCCTTTGTTTTTAGCATTTGACTCCGGATGTAAATCAAAATGTGTCTTTAAATACATGGTACGACTAAAAACTTAAAAGTATGATAATAATAATAACAACACTAATAATAATAATAATAATAATAATAATAATAATAATAATAATAATAATAATAATAATAATAATAATAATAATAAAAAATTGAGCAATATCCTATCGAAATTTAATCTATGAGGATAATTTACACAAAAATATGGTAAATCAGCTGATACCGATTTATTTTATTTTATTTTATTTTATTTTTTATTTTTTCATTTTATTTTATGTTTATTTATTTTATTTTATTTGAGGCATTTTTATATATGTCTTGAGGATAGCCCAAATCAGTGACAAAGAAAGGCCACTTGACCCTCTTACTCAAAAAATTAAAATACACAAACATTGTAAATAATACTAATAATGCAGAAAATAATAGGAAATATACATATTTATTTTTTTCATGAAATACATTTCAAAAGACTTGCAACGATATTTGAACCTATTATACTTGCCATCTACACATTGGAATATTGCTAGAATGCTAGTAGTGGTATACCATGTGCATTCAGAACATAGAAATATCACTTTGGTGTCTATGAATAATTTAAGGCCGAAGAAGGTTTTAGCATTATTAAAACGAATATGACGTACCTGGATGCCATTACTTTTGTAGGTTTTGGGCGCGAGTTAAACAATTCATCTTGTACGGCAATTGTAACAAATTAGATCATCGTTACCATGGTCACTCCGTATTACAATTGTCTAAAACGCTGTGATATTTATAGCTAATAAGCAATGTGTTGCCATGTTAAACCATTTGATACCATGTTTTTAATTTTTTCGCAGCTTCAATATGTGAATTGCACATATTCAAACTTTTCAATATGTATTGGTTTACCGAAAACAATTATGTAGGCCGCCTGCCGGTTCTGCTCCTACTCTGTCTTTTGTCAGGTAAGTTTACTATTTACAACATATATCCTCCTCCTCCCTCCTCCTCCTCCTCCTCCTGCTGATGCTGCTGCTGCTGCTCCTCCCCTCCTCCTCCTCCTCATCCTCCTCCCTCCTCCTGTTCATTATTATCATCATCACCATCACCATCCTGATCGACTTCGTCGTCGTCGTCATCGTCAATTTCTTCGTTATCATTATTATTGTCTTCATTATCATCACTTATATTATCATCACTTTTATAATCATCACAATTATCATCAGCAGTAACATATTTTACCAGCATATATCCACCTCGCCATCAGTCATCATCACCGTCATTATCATCATTGTCGTCGTCACTTACGACTGTAGTACATATCGAATTAACCCTAGATAAAACAGCTCTCTAATTCAAAGCTATTGTTTTATTTTACTATTTCTACGAAAAATTCCATTCTTACATCAGCACAGTATTTTGATTGTTGTTAGTATGTGGTGCTTTAGTATTAACAGCTTTTAATGTTAGCAACTATTTTAAACTGTTGTGATTTGATAGTACGCAGCATCTTGCAAATAGTAGTGAGCGTTGGCAAATATTGCATTGATCATTTCATACCGGGCGTGTAGAAAAATTCAAATATCACAGATATACTTTTGTAGGTCCTGTGGTTCTTGAGTTAAGTTGTAAAGAGGGCTGAAACAACAACACTTTTGTAAAACGTTCGTAACACATTAACAACAATAAATCAAGCAAGTTTTTAAAGTACATTATTTGTAGAATGAACTTTTGCAAAACATCAAAGTGTTATTTTTTAATAATAAATTGATTTAAGTAATGAAACTCGAGTTTTTGGCTGCTTCGACCAACAATACATCGCATACCCTTAACAGCGACATTAATGTTTAGTGATCAATAACAATGACAGCACGACTAAGATGCAATTTTTTCAATATCAAAATACTTCAACAAGCTGGGTAGAGCGGTAGTTGTATTAAAATATTTACACGTTTTTAATTAACCTAAAAGCAATCATATTCGACTCGCCTGCTGAACAGCTTTTTGATAATGGATGGTTTTATTCATTTCCAAATTCCCGTTGCCACGTTGAGTTTTATACACACAATACAAAAAGAAAGTCCTCAGTCAAATAATTCGTTATAAATCTAAAGCTGATCGCGTGATAAAAAGTTGATTGATTTGGTCGTATACATAATCTTGTTAGCTCCAATATGGAACCACATTAGCTATAAATAACTCTAAGCTGGCAAAATATTTAAAGCCTTAATGTACGATTTCCTTCCAATTTTAAATTCGTTATTACATACTCAAAATGCTGAAATAATGCTAGTAATAATTATCGGGAAGGGTCTCTGTCCATTTTGAGCTGAAATAACAAGTAAAGTGAAAGAACCCTGCAGTTTTTTGGCGTGTATTTTGGCCAATACAGAGCAAAAAGGGGAACATTGTTTATGGTTTAAATTGTCGTGAGTATCAGTCATCTGTTTTTGCTCTTGCTAAACAAACAAAGGCACCATTAAATGACGAAAACAAAAATCTCATACCGCTAAAAGATTTAAGTTGATAACCCCTTATTCGACTACAATACAATAATCTTATCGTCGTGACTACTACTAACTGGTGAATACCAGAATTCAGTTTCCTATTTAACCTGTGAAGCGCTGTTGAAGAGCGCGAGTAGCGTCAATGGCAAACACGACTTCTCACTGCAATATCGCCCTCTATATTCATTCCAATACAAAATTGTCAGTATACGAAATCACAACGATATTTTTGCTTTCTTTGCTTTATATTAGATCTCAACGTGTTTATTCAAGCGCATCAGTGTACAGTTGGGCAGGAACGTGATAAGAACCACAAATGGCACTGGACATTGCCATATAAAGATCCATGTATGTGCACCAGTGTTATATTTGGAGGAGCGAATCTTAACGCACCTACGCGATCTTTTAAACCAGTGTATATCGAGAAACCTATGATTACAAATGATGTCAGCATGATAATTAAACATTATGATTTGGATTGCATGAGTAAGATTGTTTTTTTTGTTTTTTTATTGTAGCTTGTTCAGTGATAGTGTGTATGGAAAATTTCAAATGAAATAATACATTACGGCATTTAGGATCACGAAGAACCTATAGTTTCTGATTTCGTCTCCTTAAAGTATCTTCCTATGTTCTTCTTGTATTGATCTAATATGAAGTGGTCGTCGTTCCTAACTTAATGTGCACTGTGACCTTAACGTAGTCCGAAATGATCATTACTTGAGATCACGAACTAACACATGAACTGTATCTTTTAATATTTAGAAAATTCACATCATTACTGTTTTAGCCATATACTATTTTTGTATCGTAATGCCTCTCTCTTATTACTTCTATAGATTTGAAATGCCCAGCTAACCAGACAGCTGTAAGAGACCTTGAAAATTTAACAGCCTCGGTTGAATGGCTGGACCCCATAGCTGCTGATAATACTGATTTTGTCTATGATGCTACCTGCTATCCACCTTCTGGAACCAATTTCACTATTGGAATATCGTACGATGTCATCTGTTGGGCTATTGATAGCAGGGGCACAAATAAGACGTGCCATTTTAACGTTACTGTTGAAGGTAAAACTAAAAACTCAATGCAAAAAAACATACATAAAAGGATCTTTGTCCGATTTTTGCGATATTTGTACAGGTTCATCATCACTAATTCAGGTACTACTAGTACTTTTCCCTGTCAGATAATATGTGGAAATTATGAGACTTGTTATTTTTTGGAGAAGAGCATTCCCGCCATGCCCCCACTATCCCGTCGTCAGAGGCCAATTCCTATGGTTTTCAGATCGGGAAGTTACAAAACGCATTATTTTTCGTGATACAAGGGTATAGTGCGTTTTTAGACATTGAAAAGAGTTTGATAAGTCCAGAAAGGGCCATCTTGAGTTCTTGCAATTTTCTAGAACTCCAGGAACCCTAACTGTCATATAGTTTAAGCTTTCCAGTACTCGTTCTTTCCATATACCATCAAGCTATGGAATGATCTTCCTCCATCCCTCGTTGCAGCACCGTCCGTAGAAGCATTTCGGCACGGACTTCCATAATTGCTGATGCTATTTTTACTCGCACGAAGCACTGTATAATACTCTCTTCACGTTCATCACTAGCACTTTTGTTCGCCTCGCCATGTTAATATTCAAGGTGCAGCAATACTCAATTCTGAGGGATGCACTGTATCAGATGAAGATGAAGAAGGTACAGGTATAACTCATAACTCCAAGAACCCCTTAAGGTTTTTTTTTCCTAAAAGTAGGCATATCACCTCAAAATTAAGCGCAGCAGAAACACGTTATTTAATGTTTCTACATTAATAAGTTTATTAAAGCATCAAAAATCAAAAAACGGAATTGAAATCGGCTAATGCATTGTGATGTAGTGTCAATTTTAAGATGCTCATAAATGGAATGCAAATCTGCCACAAATGGCTATAATGACAAAATTGGCACATTTCGATATTTTACAGGTTGATTTGGACGCTTGCTTGAAAAAGCAGCGTTAATTTAAGTTTCACATGTCAAATGCCTATATATATCACTGAATAGTTATAATAAATTAACCAAATATACTATTATAGCAGTTTCGGCCAATCTGCAGACAAAGTTCAGTTAATTAAATAATATGCAAAATTGATGCCAATAGAAAACCGTACATGATATCAGGGTGCGTGTTTTTTGAACACATATGTATACCAAGTTCTTTCAATTGATAACAAAAATACACACAAAGTAATTAATTATGCAAATTAGCTAATTACAGCTAATTATGTATTCATGATATTATTTATGTAAACTAGCCATGAGTAATTTTGGTATTTTTCAATATTGAGTGAAAGTCTTTTCATTCATCATAAATTTGTCAAGTATGAACCTGTTATGATGTTGAATAAAGAAACTGCAGTTAATTACTAAAATTTAATACAAAAAATACAAAGTTTGACATTTTGACTGTGTCTGGAATTGAATTTTCATTTTTCTGTAAACATGGTATGTGCCACCAAAGCCAAATCCGAAAAGTAAAAATAAAAATTCATTTGCAATGATACTATAAATTAACATTTTGTTATCGGGATTAACATGGGAGGACAAATGGTAAAAGGAACAGCCATTCCACTATACCGCGTATACGAATATGGTGTGGCCTTGGACACACACAATGGCTTAGAGCTATTGTGGTTTGGAATATTTCTCCCTTTTAAAATCACTTTGATAATATTATGTTTCAACTCGTTTTCCTCAAGTGTGCCATTCGTTGTCGACGGAAATAATTTACATGCTAAGAAAGATTAGTATTTCAGCTAAATGGTGGTAGGTCTTTTAATTTCAAAAGACCTTTAATTAATTTATGAGGGATCTTAAACAATACATAAAACAGGTAGCAACTCTTAAACGAAGCAACATTTATTTTTTTAAAACCGATGGTAGTCACAGAAAGGTTTCACACACCATAATAAATTCAAACAATTGGGATAAATAGCACATATGAGGAAATTAATTTTTCGACATTGATGTTTGCCAAAACTTTTCAATTTACTGTTAAACTTGCATACACAGTGTGGCAGAATAGTTGTGTAGCCACTGTCATATACCTACTAAAAGTGTATCACAAACTATCTTATTCATGACTAAAACTCATTTCTCATCTTAGTAGGAGCATTTACAAGAAATATTTCAGTGTCACACTTTTGAGGCCAAAATAAACAAGACATAATACATGAAATGAAATCTGAATTGAAATTAGTGCAGTTTAAATGACGAGCATTATTATCTTGCAGATATTGATGAATGCAACAGCTCCCCTTGTCAAAACAGAGGTTCCTGTATGGACCAAGTCAACAGTTATACATGTCAATGTGATAGTGGGTGGACAGGCCTTAACTGCCAAGAAGATATAGATGAGTGCACTTCACAACCATGCGTGCATGGCATGTGTGACAATGATGTCAACCAGTATTTCTGCAACTGTGACCCGGGATGGCAGGGAACTAACTGCAACATAGGTAAATCACTGCTTTTAGCACTTATATTAGCATGATTAGTGTTCATACACTTGACTTCCTGGGAGCTCTACAGTATGGGGTACCGGGGGGGCACTTCAATATGAAATGGATATAGGTGTAGGGCTGGCACTTTCGCACTAAGGGGCATTCGGTGAGAGCAAAATGTAAACAATATTAAAAATTCAAACAATTGGGATAAATAGCACATATGAGGAAATTAATTTTTCGACATTGATGTTTGCCAAAAATTTTCAATTTACTGTTAAACTTGCATGCACAGTGTGGCAGGATAGTTGTGTAGCCACTGTCATATACCTACTAAAAGTGTATCACAAACTATCTTATTCATGACTAAAACTCATTTCTCATCTTAGTAGGAGCATTTACAAGACACGGTTGTTTGATGTGATCATTTATTAGTTTTTCAAACAAGACATCATGTACAACACAATTTTAGGCTTCAACAGCTTAAAGCCGTATCATACTAATGTATACAGATGCTTTTGAGTCATTTTTAACTTTACTTTCCCCTTTATTTACAACATTATTCACTTTGACAGCATTTTTAAAGCTTTTTCGGATATAAAATGTATCTATTTATGACAAGATTGGTGGCGCTATTTAGATATTGGAAATTACTCTTTCAGGCTTTTAATAAAAATAATTCCTTTTATTTTTTTGATGAAATATGTTTATAAAATTTCTTTGTTGCTTGTTTCACTTATTCCATCTTTATAAATGGCAGTATTGATTACCTACCCGTTACAAATTAAGAAATATGATTTATGATAAATAGCGCCATCTATAGTTTGCATTTTCTTAATAATGAAGCCAATTCTATATACATCGAACAACCGTGAAGAAATATTTCAGTGTCACACTTTTGAGGCCAAAATAAACAAGACATAATACATGAAATGAAATCTGAATTGAAATTAGTGCAGTTTAAATAACGAGCATTATTATCGTGCAGATAATGATGAATGCAACAGCTCCCCTTGTCAAAACGGAGGTTCCTGTATCGACCAAGTCAACAGTTTTACATGTCAATGTGATAGTGGGTGGACAGGCCTTAACTGCGAAGAAGATATAGATGAATGCACTTCACAACCATGCGTGCATGGCATATGTGACAATAATGTCAACAAGTATTTCTGCAACTGTGACCCGGGATGGCAGGGAACTAATTGCAACATAGGTAAATCACTGCTTTTAGCACTTCTATTATTAGCATGATTAGTGTTCATACACGTGACTTCCTGGGAGCTCTACAGTATGGGGTACCCGGGGGGGGGCACTTCAATATGAAATAGATATAGGTGTAGGGCTGGCACTTTCGCACTAAGGGGCATTCGGTGAGAGCAAAATGTAAAACAATATGGGGTCATTGGGTGAGAACATTACCTTTTTTTAATGGAATCTTTGGGTGAGAGCCGAAACAGCGGCACAAAAACCTCGAAAATCGAATTTCTAGTTCTAAATGGCTTTCAAAATAAGTAGCAAAATCAGTGAAAAGTGAAAGTTGCTGTTCAAATTGAACTTGTAAGGGTCTTTGGGTGACAGATCAAATGGAAAAATAGGGGGTCTTCGGGTGACAGAGCATGTGTTCGTAAAAAATATGGGGTCTTTGGGTGACAGCGATGCTGAAAAAGGGGTCTTAATAGCCCTACATACGCGTCACCTCCAAAGTTGAGTGCCCCCCCGGGATGGGGTACTCAAAGGGCTTAAACTAAAGGAGCACCTTAGATATCCCATGCCAAAGCATTTGTACCATAAACTTCTTTGGTCGCCAAAATGGCTGCATTTATTATTATAGTACGTCAAGAAAATGTTTCAACATAATAATAATAAAGTTTTTTTGTGGCACTCGAAATTCAGGTGTTACAAAACGTAAAAATTATTAAAAGTATGGACAAAGTTTTACAACTCGACAAACAAATTGTTGAAAATTATAGAACTTTACGATTGCAAAAAAAATTGTCTCTCTGAGGTGTTGAAAAAAATAATTTGCTTCATCCAAGGGCTAAAATATTTTTTTCGCTTCACCGAGGTGCTAAAAAAAATTGTCACAACCCCAACTACCCAGCCCCCTTGATATCTAATGGTGCGTCCCAAACAATATCATCTTAGTGCCCCTCGTGCGTAGCTTTCAAATTTCGAGTGTATCTCTTTTTATCGTTCTTGGTATTTTTCGAGTTTATTATAATCTGCATAACTTTTTAGAATAAAAACAAATTAGCGCTTCTGGTAGCATAGACACTGTGTTTTTAACATGTTTAAGGTAGGATAATAAATATTCCGCCTTTTTATTGTTTGATGTAAAAATACAATTCTATCAATTCTATAATTGTCTCTGTGGTAATCTATATTGTTTGTATTGTTAATTTATTGCAGATTACGGGAAAACATGTCATCACTAAATATATATAGGTTTTCTCATTTAATTTAACACATTTTTCGTTGTATTTAATATCCGTTAAGTTTGAATTCGTCCATAAAATTTGGAAGTGCTTTTTTGTAAACTTAAATTTGTCTTTGGTCAAATAAATTCATATTTTGATCAAAAAGATTCATACAATGTTCATTTAATTTCGTCCAAGAGGGCATGTTGCACTTGCACATAATTAGTCTTTGTTCATTAATTTTCATGCTTTGTTCAAAGCAATTCGTCCTCCATATGTTATACTAATGCATTGTAGCCCTTCATTTTTTGATTGCAGCTTAGATTTGAACCACTGATCTTGAGTTCTCTACTTGCTGATATAGATCCGAACAAACGTGTCTAAATTGATTCTGTCCAAATAACAGTTATCACAATAATATTGCAGCGAGACAACCATGCAACCACGTTTGAAATATATGATATAAAAATGAGAAGAAAATCAAAAGAAAAGAAAAGAAAAGAAAAGAAACAAAAAGAAAGAAATTACGAAAGAAATAAAATAAGATAATAAGAAGTATATATATATACGAGGGGACCATAATGTACATAAGGACCAGTGATTGCACTGACAAAATGTCATTGATATAGCTCTTTCACTTCTGGGCGATTTCTAAAACTTTTTGATACCCCTCGTACATAAAATGAAAAACAGAAAGAATGAAAGATAGAAAGACAGAAAGATAAAAAGAAAATATATATAATATACTTCTATAATATAGTAGCTAAATGCACAGCTGAAAGAGTGCTCAATACCTAGGTAGAGCAAAAATACATAAATTTAACACATTTCCATGATATGGGTTGGTACCCTGGGTTTCACGTCCGTTTCCTACGGGCGATCATCAGCAAACTGATTATTTCTTTTTTACACGGCTTGTTACCTTTCTCCTATGACGACAAGTCGATATGAGTTCAGATTTCTTATTTAAAGTGTTTTGATTATTGATGATTTCGATTTTCTCCTCTAAGCAAAGGTTGCATAACCCCGATTGACGCATCGATGTATTTGACCCTTTTACTATGTCCCATCGAATTTCAAAGTCCCTTTCCTCTTTCTTTAATTTCCATACAAACTTGGAAAGTTCTGTTTCAGTTGAGTATTTTTCGTGCCGGAATGATTTCGTATGATTATGGTAACGTGTTTTAAATGGGCCACCAGATAGGCCTACATATACATTTTTTGTGTCATCTGATGACACCGTAGCTTTGTATATTATGGAACTGACGAGGCAATTCCCACGTAGTGGACATGACCCTTGACCCTACAATTGCACATTTTTTGGGCGTGGTTTCCTGTTTTTCATTCCTGATTACTCTGGTGTTGTGCGCTTTGATTTTGCTTTGCATGTTGGGCATGCAAGAGTAACTCATTTTTACTGTACTTCTGTTAAAGATCTTGTTAAGGGCATGTCCACGTGGGAAGTGCCTGTCAATTAATCTTAAGAAAGTTTTTCCCACATTAGTTTTCAGATCTAAAAAAGCACCCCCGCAGATTGATGAAATGGCTGCATTCGAGAAGGACATGCTTAATATGGTTGAGAGCTTAGAATTCAGGCAAGTAAATAGCAAATTCCAATGTGAACTTAAAGAGGACCTGAAAAAAATAAACTCATCCAACAAAGTGCTCGTAGAATCTGACAAAACCAGAAACTTGTATGAAGTAGACGCAAACACATACAATAAACTCTTGAACGACAGCATCACACAAAAATATAAAACAGCCGGTACCGGAAAAGTTAAAGAAATTGAATCTGAATTCAGCAGCATTGCGGATGAACTGAACATCAACGATCGCATCAATACCACAGAACACAGAAATGCTTTTATCACATTGAAGGACCATAAGGATAATTTTAATTCTAAACCCCAGTGCAGGCTCATTAATCCAACTAAATCTGAGCTCGGAAGAGTCAGCAAGCAATTCCTAGACAGAATTAACAGTGACATCAGAAGTAAACTAGATGTGAACCAATGGCGCAGTACGAAATCAGTGATTGAATGGTTTAACAATCTCACTGACAAGAGAAAGCTAACTTTCCTTATGTTTGATATTGTAGAGTTCTATCCCTCCATAACTGAGGACCTCTTAACAACCTGCCTCACATGGGCTGAAAAGTTCACACGCATAAATGACATCGAGCGTAGGACCATAATGCATGCCAGAAGATCTCTACTGTTTGGCAGTGATGGCAAGGAGTGGGTAAAGAAAGACGCATCCAACGAATTTGACGTCACGATGGGCGCCTACGACGGCGCTGAGATATCAGAACTCGTAGGACTTTACATCCTCAGTACCCTTAAAACAAAACTGCATCAAAACAACATAGGTTTGTACCGCGATGACGGCCTGGCTGCCATAAAAGCCACTGGTAGCAAAGCCGATAAAATAAGAAAGGACTTAATCAAAGTCATGCAATCCCTCGGCTTAAAGATCACGGTCCAGGTAAACCTGAAACAAGTAAACTACCTTGACGTCAATCTTGATCTGAGCACCAGCCTCCACAAACCGTACAGAAAGCCAAATGACAATCCCCTATATGTCAATGCAGAATCCAATCACCCACCAGCCATACTCAATCATATACCATACAGCATCGAAAAGAGAATCTCCATGTTATCATCTAATGAAAATGTGTTCGAACAAGCAGCTCCCGCATACAATGCAGCCCTTTCATCATGTGGGTACAACAATGAAATATCATTTCAAGAACCATGTCCAGCACAACAGAACACAAATAACCACCCCAGGAACAGAAATATAACGTGGTTCAATCCACCTTTCAGTGAGGACGTGAAAACTAATGTGGGAAAAACTTTCTTAAGATTAATTGACAGGCACTTCCCACGTGGACATGCCCTTAACAAGATCTTTAACAGAAGTACAGTAAAAATGAGTTACTCTTGCATGCCCAACATGCAAAGCAAAATCAAAGCGCACAACACCAGAGTAATCAGGAATGAAAAACAGGAAACCACGCCCAAAAAAATGTGCAATTGTAGGGTCAAAGGGTCATGTCCACTACGTGGGAATTGCCTCGTCAGTTCCATAATATACAAAGCTACGGTGTCATCAGATGACACAAAAAATGTATATGTAGGCCTATCTGGTGGCCCATTTAAAACACGTTACCATAATCATACGAAATCATTCCGGCACGAAAAATACTCAACTGAAACAGAACTTTCCAAGTTTGTATGGAAATTAAAGAAAGAGGAAAGGGACTTTGAAATTCGATGGGACATAGTAAAAAGGTCAAATACATCGATGCGTCAATCGGGGTTATGCAACCTTTGCTTAGAGGAGAAAATCGAAATCATCAATAATCAAAACACTTTAAATAAGAAATCTGAACTCATATCGACTTGTCGTCATAGGAGAAAGGTAACAAAGCCGTGTAAAAAAGAAATAATCAGTTGGCTGATGATCGCCCGTAGAAAACGGACGTGAAACCCAGGGTACCAACCCATATCATGGAAATGTGTTAAATTTATGTATAATATACTTCTACATATACGTTATGTTAAAGACGAAATGAAATGACCTGAATATGAAAAGAATTGATCAGAGACGAAATATATTTGCACATTAAGTTGATAACCCCTACATGGGCCGAATTTAAGTACATTTGGATGAAATTAAAATAATATTGTATGAATATTTTTGATATGAATATATTTGACCAAACATTTACGTTTATAAACAGACACTTCTAAACCTTATGGGCGAATTAAAACTTAACGGGATATTAGCCCCGGATATCGACGACAAAGAAGAAAGACACAAAACAACCAAACTTTTTTGCGGAATGACCACGGAATAATTTTATGGCTCAATATAACGAACAATGTGTTTAATTAACTGAGAAAACCTATACTAAACTTTATGATATGTACGCCTTAAATATTCTGGTTTGACCAAGGCTGTGATATCTATTGTGGTTCATGAATAAAAATGAGGTAGCTATATGTCTGATTGTGCTCAATCTGTTACAATTATTTTATATTGATTTTATTCTAGACACGGATGAGTGTGCAAGCAACCCTTGCTTAAATGATGGGACGTGTGTTGATAAACATAATCAATATGAGTGTACCTGTGCCTTTGCTTGGGAAGGAATCAACTGCAACGAACGGGACTTACGTGAGTACAACTTAAGAGCCCTAGAACTCTGGCTATAGTAACTGTTGATGCCATTTACCTAAATCAAAGTTTGTTTAAGTGTTGTGCATCCTTAATCATTGCATTCCTATGGCATGTTTGTTTATGTGATGAGCGCCCTTGAAGTAAGCTAAAAAAATAGCATGCAGCCCATCACATGTAATTTACTGGACGCTGTCATGTTGAAAAGTTAAGTTTGTTGTTGTAGGATGCTCTCGGTAAAATACATTATTTTACCGCTTGTTCAACATATAAAGACTTCGATATGTAAAGGAAAGCTAAGTGCAGATACTAGTAATAAAAGAAGATACGTTTCATCGTATAAGTGTATCCCTTTGTGCACTAATTTGTCATTTGAAGTCAAGTATTTGGTTGTTGGACGCGAGTCAAAAGATTACCAAGCTTCCACATAATTAACCTGGGGAGCTATCCAAGTTTGCTCCTACAGTAACCGTTTGGTCTTCTACAGGGTGTCCAAACAGTTTCGATACCTTTTTGAACCGTCATATCTTTCGTTAAGATTGGCCGAGGGGAAATCAAAATAAATATTTGAAAACAGTAAATTCATGTAATTATTTGGATACCAAACATGATTCATTTTCTAACCATAAAATTAAGAAATTTACCTTAAATTAGTGGGGCATGTATATATAGGAAGCTTGGTCCCCCACCAAAATTTTTGGGATGCCCCCACTACCAACCTCCGCCCACCCCCCACCCCATGGGACCCAGATTCCGGAGCCACTGTTCTTATGTTACACTTACGTTTTTCACATCGTAGGCGTTTGTTCTCACAAGTGGAATGGCAATTGCTACAATTACGTTTACAGTCGGGAAACATGGTCTAATGCTGAAAAGTACTGCAGGCATCATTATGGAGCTCATCTTGTGAGCATACATTCCACTGAAGAAAACAACGTTGTCAATGGATTTGCTCCATCGACTGTTGTAAGTGAAATTCATCAAACTGAAGGGATCTAAAACAGGGTGTCTCTTTATGATCTTGAAATGTCAATTCACAATCTCCTCTTGGGTATTTTACTGGAAAAATTGCATCCAGGTCAAAAGACCGCAGGCAATAATTTAATGGTCAAGTGCGATTGTCTTGACGAATGCATCTGGGTTAATAACTTGTTTTAGGTTTTCCGTATGAACACAAGAATAGGCCTGGTCTACTGTATTGTTTGGGGATTGACACCAATGGACTCTAGCTGGTGCAACTTTCATAATGGTCTCGTTTTTACATAACGAACCATTGTGACTGAACGAAACGATGTGTGGCGCTATATATTGGGCTACATATATCTTTTGACATTTTTACATTTTGAAAAATATTTTTCGATTTATTTCAAAAAGTGTTGGGGATTTATAAGTCTTTGGTCTTTGTTGTTGCAGGTATCGATATGGATAGGAGCGAGTAATGAGATTAATGAAAATACATTCGAGTGGAGTGATGGTACTCAAAATGACTACACTAATTGGAACTATGGCGAACCAAACAGTGTTGATGAAGATTGTGTCCATTTCTATAGGAATTTAAAGACATGGAATGACATAGGCTGTGCTACACCATTGACATTTGTTTGCAAAAGTAAATCTTCATTTGCAATTTATAGCACATACTTAAGGGATTGGAAAGCGACGTTTGCACAATATTTTGTGGGATCTGAGGGCACAGCAGATACACCAAATTGCATTTTGAATACAAGGAATGTCCTTTTAAGTCTTTTTGAAAGAAATATATATTTGTACCTTCAATACGGCAGGTCAACATTTGCATATGATGGTTGGCTTTTCCTCCCAGCTACATACCAAGTAATATCATTAGATTTATAAAGTTTACTTCGAGGACTGTCAAAATGTTCAAAAAATATCAATATTTTAGTTGCCATAAATTTGTATTATATCGCGGATGTCAAACAAATTGTATTCAGAATGCAATTTGGCATGTCTGGTGTGCTCTGAATTCCCACAAAAATAATGTGCAAACGTCGCTATCCGATCCGATCCGAATTGTTTTGTTTAAGTTTATGTGGATCATCTAGCAGCTACGAAAATCTTTACGACGAGGCTTATCACGAACAGTACAATATTCAGGTTTAGGCCTAAAGAAGGTTTTTCCAAATGATTTGTTTTGATTATTTGACTTTTGAATACACGTTTTTAATGTTAAAATGACTCTATTGGGTAGTAATTGAGACAGGGTACGCTCAAACAGGGGTTTGGGTTTTTGACAATAATATTATGCATGTGCTATTTTACAATATTGGATGAGTTATTATACATTATACAAGACGACAGCACTACTTGGATTGGATTAAAATCCGAAACCTCGTGCATAACCGAGCCACCATGCCCTCCATAATACTACAACTTCGACCAACGCGTCGTATCATGACACAATTTAGCAGCAAATATAATGTTGTCCTTACTTTTTCTCAATGTAGGTGTTTGTCAAACTGAATGGCATGAATGGCAAGGAAATTACTACAAATACGTGGACAGTCGTAAAACATGGTCTGATGCTGACAACTACTGTAGCAGTCAGTATGGAGCTCGTCTTGTGAGCATTCATTCCGCTGAAGAGAACAGTTTTGTCAGGGGACTCAACGCGAGTGCACATGATGTAAGTGACATTCTGCCAGTTGAAAGAAAATAAAAACCGGGTGTCCTACGAATTTAGCTTTGGATAAAAATAAACTGACCATATTATGTTATGTAATAACAGTTTTTGAACTTATTGATAATGTCCTGAAAAGATATCGGGTGAAGACTTCTTCGGGTTGGATAAATCCTACCATAAGTGCTCTACCTTTCGAGTAACCCATCATCAGCGAGTAACTGTACGAATTATTTATTTCAAATGACCCTAGCGCTGTGACCCTCCGAATAGGGGATGCCGGATATTCCTTTGTTTGTAATATTACATTTTTAGAACTGTTTTTAATTTAATAAACACGTTCTTTTTATGATTTTGAAAGTTCATAATATCAAATCCAGTAGTAAAGGGTGATATATTTACTTATATTTTCATTGAAGTTCCTATGATAATCAATCATCTTCTTCAGACTGGCAACCCATATCACAGCTCACTGTCCTTTTGGAGACACTCAAAGAGGGCGTGGTGATGAGTTGGTAAAATATGTTATATAACTTGTAGGCCCAATCGTCTTTATTGAGAAAATCGTCTCTCTCCTCCTATAGACAATATATGTCTATAACTTTGGCCTGACCCCATTCAATGCTGTGGTTTGTACCCACAACATAATCAGTGATAGCAGATTTGTGTTGATCCGCGGTGGAGGATTTACGACTTTCTCTAGTATATTGCCAAAAGAGCCACTGGTTTCAGCAATATAAGATTTTGGGCAATCAGCGATGATGGGATTTCATAAACTTCTTCAGCTTTCGAAGGAGATCTCTAACTTGTCCTGGTGTGGACTAACATATTGCGCAAGGTTCTGTGCGGTTTGCTGACTGTTGAGAAACCGTGTTTCCGAAAAACAGTTGTTACTCGTTCTGTAAGTCCCACAACATATTAAAAAGGAACCACAAGGCCCTTTGACTTAGGGTGTGTTCAGAAATACCTTGGTGGGTGATGGAAATATGTAGGGGTGTCATTAAAGTTTTGGAGTTCTGAATAAGGGGTGTTAAAAAGTTTTGGGTGTCTTTATAGGTTATAAAATTGTCCACAGCGTCATCATCCATGTCAGAAATTGACATGACTGTAGGGCGAATCCGCTAGTTTTTCAACAGCCACGCATGGCGAGTTTGTTCGAGATAGGCTGATGGACTAAGGCTAAGCGCACCACCGTTCCATTAAAAAAAAACACTGCTTCTTTTACGATTTGCGTTAGTTCATTATCCTCTTTAACGTTGCAAACTCAAGAAAATTCGATTTTCGTCAGTTTTTGTTTTCAAGACGCAGTTTAGGGTTTTCAATACCCACAGTGTCGCTTATCATATTCTTCCAACACATATATTCAACTGCAAGTCTTACAAAGGTTTTGTACAAATAGCAAAAATAACGGTATATATTCAAGGGTTTGAGAATATAAGAATATAATCATATCCAAAGAATCTACACCATATAACCATAGATAAAATCGATTCATCTCAATATGCAATAGAGTAACGTGATCTTATTTTCCCTGAGTTTACTATTTTATACATACCATTGATAGACTCGACCTTCAACAATACAGTGACAATTGGTTTAGCCTGTTTATTTTCAAAGACAACTCATAGCTGAATTAATTACATCGCTTAGTTATTAGCGGTTGGTTTTTAGCCAATGATTGGTTTTTAACCAATCGCTCACCGAGCGCGGAGTACAAGCATACTGCAGTTACTGTCCGTTTTCCTATACACAATACACAGTGCTCTTTACCATTGACGCGTGACCTCCACAAATAGCCCTACGTTATCAGCATGGGGATATGACTAGTTAACGTCGCTGTGTGAAAATAACCGGCCAATATTAAAAGTACTCTTCTAAAGTTCTAGAAAATATAGTTTTTAACATGTCCTAAATTTTTAGCTAATTTAGATGTTTGGAAATATTCGTTCTTTGGTGTTTTAGTTAATGTTATAGGTAATAGTACATTGCCTAGTTAACGTCGCTGTGTGAAAAATAACCGGCCAATATTAAAAGTACTCTTCTAAAATTCTAGACAATATAGTTTTGTAACATGTCCTAAATTTTTAGCTAATTTAGGTGTTTGGAGAGGGTCGTACTTTTGTGTTTTAGGAAGGACATGTAAACGACAGATAACACCAAAAATATGAAGAAATTATTTCCAAACTGTGTTAAGTCAACAATCATTATGTTGCTCATTTTCAAGAATGCTGATTTACAAAAAGCACGCCATTGTCTCATTTCGTGAACAAAGGTACACATACCATTGTTTCCTTTCGTTTCCTTTATAATCGGTTACCCAACTGAAGCTATGAATACCAGCTTTATTGCGATATCGCACATGAAAACAGACACTTGTGCACAACCAGAGAAGATCCGATTTAATCAGTTGAGCTGTTTCAATGAGTGTTATCTTGGTTTAATAGCTTTTAATGGGGTTAAGTCCTGCAAAGGTCGAGATGAATTCTACTGTAGACATGACTGCATCATGGTACAAGCTCATTTTGTACAAAATAATCCTGGCGTGGACGAGGTATGGTCTTGTCTATAACTAAATGGGTCAGTTCCTTCTGATCTGCTTTTTAAATCACTAAAAGGCTGTGATATCTGTGTTCTCCTTGACATTTGACAATGTGTCTTTATTATCACTTTATTTTGACCATTAGGGCCTATACAATTAAAACATGTGACATTCCGACATTCGCGCGCTTCGCACACAAACGTCCCAGTAAAACCGCATCAAAATATCCCTTGACCTAGACTATGCCATAGTCGATTTTTAATAAATAAAACATGTCATTAATCATGTTGAACTCGAAATTACACTGATATTTATTACATCAAAATACTAGTATAAAATTGTTATGAAAAAGTTTATATAATTATATTAGTGACAGTAAAAGTAAAGTATACGTAGGCTTATATTATTGAATGCAACATATCATAATGTCATAATTATATTGCCACTTCAATACTGAACAATTCTGATTTTAGAATCTACCCGTTTATTAATCGCGGAAGTCCGGGTTAAAAAATGACTATGGACATTGCATTTTAAACGGGACTATGATCGGGCAAAGTCCCTACACACACACTGTCAATCATACTTGTTTATCAATCCAATTTAACCGCACGCACAAAGCTTGGAAATACAAGCATGGTACAAGACGCGCTCATGTTCCCGCCAACACAAAGGCCGCGTATACCATGTAGTTATTAATGGTAATGGCAGGTCCCCGAATGATTTAAACCATAACGAGATATGGGCGACCAATCACAAGCCAGATCCATTTAAAGATGCATTACATCATGGCCAATTATAGTAGGCCAGAAATCCGACAATCTCATCCATAGACAGCCGTGTTAAGCAAGCAAACCGCAATCCAATGTCAGTAGTCCACTTGGGAAGCTAACAAACAGAGGGGGTACGATGACTGAAAAGATCAGTTGTGAAAATCTATCAATTGTGCACAAATTAATTAAATCAGAGTTTTAAGGTTAAATGCAATCACTAGAGTATTGGTTATACATAAAAAGATCATATAAAGTGTTTACAATGTCAATAATTAAGTGTTTACCAAATTAGTTTGTGATGTTCACTCTGCATTTAGTTTCTGATGAGTGAGGGCCATTTGGCCCTTGCGAAACAGATTTGTAAAACAATGTAGTAACACCAAGCTTCCAGGATTTTACTTCTATCCAGCTCCCTATTTATAGGTTGCAATGAGCACTTTTCCACTGGATGGTTTTAAATCTTCTTGGATAACTAACTAACTAACTAACTAACTAACTAACTAACTAACTAACTAACTAACTAACTAACTAACTAACTAACTAACTGACTAACTGACTGACTGACTGACTGACTGACTGACTGACTGACTGACTGACTGACTAACTAACTAACTAACTAACTAACTAACTAACTAACTAACTAAATAACTAAATAACTAAATAAATAAATAAATAAATAAATAAATAAATAAATAAATAAATAAATCCAAGCAATGATCACCGGGGACCAAATAAAGACAATAATAAACGACAACGCTCAAGAAATATAACTTGGTTTAACCCGCCATATAGCGAAAGCGTATCAACAAACCTTGGAAGAAAATTCTTCAACTTGCTGGACAGATGTTTTCCCCTGGACACAAATTGCACAAACTCTTAAACAGAAATACTGTCAAACTTAGTTACTGTTGCATGACCAACGTGAAACAAATTATAACTTCACACAACAGATCAATTTTGCGCAAAGCAGAACCCAAGGAACCAGATGGAAAAACTTGCAACTGTAAAGTGAAACTTGACTGTCCCTCCAAGGCAATTGTTTAGCTTCCAGTATAATTTACCAGGCGACGGTAACTCGACTTGACAATTCACATCATGAAACATATATTGGACTAACCGCTAACTCGTTCAAAACACGCTTTAATTGTCATAAGAGCGACTTTAATAACAGTGACAAAAGGCATTCAACAACATTGAGCGAGTACATTTGGAAATTAAAGGATAAGAAAATACCTTATTCAACTGAATGGAAATTAATCAGTCGGGCCAAGGCCTATTCAACTACCAACAAACTATGCAGACTTTGTTTAGAGGAAAAATACTTCATCATATTTAAGCCTCATCTCTCTTCACTGAACAAAAGGAATGAGCTAATAAACACTTGTAGACACAGGAAGAAGCATCTCTTGATAAACTACAACTGATCAATATATCAAGTATTGACTGCCTTCATGAACTTGAATTGCTTATAATGTTATGTAACCATTTTTGACTGTAAATGTATGCCAATTAAACTGTCTAATGATCTAGCACTAGCTCCGCGCGTTTTACGCTCGGTGATCGCGCTTCGCGCTCACCGTTGCCACTTCGCGGCGTGAGCATTCCGTGCATCATAATCAGTTTCCAGTGATAAGCATAATTCTGACGAGTGTAGGTCGGCTTCGGCTGGCTTGCATGAAACAATATTGTAAATAATGCTTTAATAAATCACCAAGTCTATTTTAAATGTAAATAAATAAATAAATAGATAGATAGCTTCGTGTCAGCTTCGTTGATCTTATTTTTAATGTCTTTCTAAGGTTTTGTCATGTATTCAAGGCTTTTTTTGATATGTTGCTCTTCACTTCCAATTGTACTCTCAGAATTTTCAAAATTGTATTTGACATGGTAGGTCTTAATGCAATTCCTTAGCTTTAAATATATAGGTAATTGGGTGTCGAAATAATGCATAAAATGTGTGTCTTGACCCATTAAATTTACGAAATGTATATTGGTAACTGAATCTAATAATTATGTGCTTTATTATTCACAGCCGTGGATCGGATTGAATGACCTGGATAATGAAGATAGCTTCAGGTGGAGTGATGGCACTCAAATGAACTACACTAACTGGAAATCGAACCAACCAAATAATTATGATAATCAAGATTGTGTCTATTTCGAAGAGGAATCAAACGAATGGGGTGACTCCGAGTGTTCTGACGAATATGTGTTTGTTTGCAAAAAGTAATTTCTTTGTAATCTAAATCAAATTAGAAATTGCTACATCATGTAATAACCAAAACATTTCTGCATTTTATTTTGACAAGTTCTTTTTTTACCTATTTATGGGACCCATTACATGATTCGGTTGTTTCCTTAATAATTGTCATACTTTTGAATACGCTTCTTTTTGACATAAAACACAATCGAAATCAGTCCAGCCGGTAATTAGCCTTTGAGAATGGGTTCCAAACCGTCCCACGAACTGTGCAAAATGGGAGTATGTATTTTTAGTTTTGATTATTATACATTGACGGCCACCAATCCCAGAATAATTATCGCTGACAATTAATCATACTGGTTCCTTACATTTATTTGAAAAAAAAATTGTTACTTGGAATGTTTGAGGCAATTACACGATTTTGCCATTGTTAAACGTAATGATATAAAAGCTTGTACATGAAAATTTAAATTGCAAATATAGCGAATAAAACAGGAGGTATCGTAGATATCTAGATATACAAGCAATAAAAAGGCACACAAAATCTTAAAAATAGAATATGCAATGAAATAAGCGATTGCAAACATATGTATGAAAACTAAATTGAATATGCAGACATGAAAAACTGAATTTTATGCCGTAAAAATAGTAAGTAGTCACAGAGTCTCTGACAGGGAGACATCTTACGGTCTATGGTCTAAAAATTAGCAGGAACCATTCCATACCCAATCTTAAAAGCAGAGCAATTTTAAACACAAATAGGCATCAAGTGTAATTTGAAAAGATAGTTTGTGCTTTTGCACAAGATCTGTGTTTAAAATAGATTAATTTACTTACGTCTTTTCCATAAAAGGTATTTTTATATCTTACATGAATAATGAAGTGCACAGTCGCCTTCAAGATCCCCTGATCTGTGGCCTGAAATTGCATGGGTTTACCATATTAAGTATCAAATGTTGCCCAAAAATAAGTATCTAAAACAGGAAACTTATAATGCCAGTGCATCTGAAAGAGGAAGGTCTGGAAACTAGCACAATGTTTAACATGAAATTATAAAGGAAACATAACATGTATAACAGGCAGATAAGCCAGAAACTTATATTATAAACTTTATACTAACGTGTATGTAGGTGGGATGAAAAGCCGACGATCATTTGAAAATTTTGACCTTTTGTATTGAAGATATGGATTTTTTTCCCAAAACACCAAAAAAATTAGGTCTTCTTGGGAAAAAATCCATATATTCAATATGAAAGGTCAAAATTTCAATTGATCGTCGGCTTTTCCTCCCAGCTACATACACTTTAAGAATATGTCATTAGATTTATAAAATTTACTTCGAGGACTGTTATATATCAAAAATGTGAAAAATATCAAATTTTAATAATTTGTCATGAAATTTGTATTATATCGTGAATTTAAAAACATGACAATTATTTGATATCAGAAAGATATTCTTCGTATTCAAAATGCAATTCGATATGTCTGGTGTGCTCTAATGTCCCACAACAAATACTGTCGAAATCGCTTATTCCAGATCCCTTAAGAGACATCATCAAAAATCAAAGTAGGATGGCGCAAGCTACTTGAACTAAATTTAGATGATTAACTACTAATACTATTAGTAAATTTAAGTACATTTTTCAACATGGTATCTAAGAATACTTAAGGTTCCATCCGTGAGCCATGAGACAGTTTCCAAAGTTTCAATCCATCAATGCTGAAAATGACTGAAACAACAATATTTCTTCAATAATTTCATCAGCAGAGTTTGAGACCCCCCTTTGCTGTAAACAAAAACGAACAGATTATACAATCATTCAAGGTTTTATTGACACTGTGATGCTAAGCTTGAGAGATCAATATACAAATATTGTTGCATGTGTACTGTGAAGAAGAGTAACTGCACATTTCTTATTGTAATATTTAATTATTGTTGTAGCTTAGTTTCGTGTATTTGACCGTCATCTTGGATACAGCTGATTTCAGGTGGCTAAAATGCAATCAACATACTTCAATGAATTTAAGAATTCATTTATACAGTGTTAGTTGAAATACAGATGAGTAAAAGGTGTAATTTTTGGTATGAAGGGATAACTTTGATGGATTTTTGAAGGTAATTACAAGTGTGGTTTCCTGTTTTGACCGTCATTTTGAACTTATAGGATTCTAGGTTGCTACAATGTATCAACATACTTCAATTAAACACCCATTTTTGCAGTGTTAGTTGAAATAAAGATGAGTAAAATGTGTAACTTGTGGTATGAAAGGGTAAATTTTGTGGCTTTTTGCAGGTCACTTTTTACCAGTTCAACTCTCTATACATAAGTGTGGTTTCTAATTTAAAATTAGCATTAATCTCTAGGAAGAGACCTCTACGTATGTATTAACTGAAGGTTGGGTACAGTATGCACTTTATTGTAAATACTTTGTACATAGAGCATAAAAAGCTCTGACTTTAAAAATATTATTGTTATTGTTGTATTCATATTTTGTATTGAAAAAGATATTATAAACAGTGGCGGCGCTACGGGGGCGGGGGCAAGAGGGCATTTTTGCCGCCCAAATATTTTTCTTGCCCCCCCCCCCCCACACTTTTGAGGCAAAACCCCGAAAATTACGTAAATTAACACTCGATTCCCCCTCTCCAAATTCACTTTGTCCTCCCCATGCCCCCCCGTCCCGAAAAAATCCTGATACCGAAACTGATTATAAACACAGAATATACAATGAGTTTATGTTCAGACAATAAAGATTAAGCAATTGTTTTGTCAACTGTATTTGCCATACATCGCTTAAGAAATGCCAATAGCGCGAGCTATTATTTCATATTCTTGCGCCTAATAACGATGATAGCTTTAATGTCAGTGGAAATGGCAACCACTTTGAACAAATTGAAAGCAACGGTTTTATTGGATTCTAATATTAGTAATTTTAGTAAATGTAAATAAATATGACTACAATCGTGGTGCATGTATAATGTGAAAAAAAGTAACTGCAGTATTTCTCTTTGTAATTTTAATGGGTGTTTTAGCTTAGTTTCGTGTTATCTGTCATCTTAGATTCTAGTGATTTTATGTGGCTACGGCAAATACTTCAGTGAGCTCAGATACAGATGCAGTGTTAGTTGAAATATAGATGAGTAAAAGCGGTCACTTTTGGCATGAATGGTAACTTTGATTCACCAAAATTTATTTGCCATACATCGCTTACAATAATAATGGATAATTGATATTCTTGCGCCTAATAATGGTGATCGTTAATATGTCAGTGGAAATAGGAGCCACTTTGAACAATTGCAAGTAACGATGTGATTGGGTTCTAATATTAGTAGTTTTAGTAGATGTAAGTAAATATGACTACAGGGTGTCCAAGAAGAATTAATTCCAATTCACGAGCCGTCAGACAATTTCCAATAATTTTGGAATTCATCCGACCACTGCTGAAGTGAAGGTAATAATATATTTTCACTAATTTTATCAGCACAGTTTAAGATCAACCTTTGCTGTAAACAAAAACGAATCGATCATACAATTATTTAAGGGTTGTGATGTCAGTGGTTGTTATAAGTAATTCCGGTCAGTTTGGGACACCCTGTATACCAATCTTGTTGTATGTGTATTCTGAAAAAAAAATAACTGTAACATTTCTCATTGTAATATTTAATGGTGGTTTTAGCTTAGTTTCGTGTACTATGACCGTCATCTTAGATTCAAATGATTTTAGGTGACTACAAATCAAGATGAGTACAAGCGGCCACTTTTGGCATGAAGGGGTAACTTTGGCCGTGGGGGTAGCAAGTTCAACTCTATAGAAAAAAGTGTGATGTCTAATTTAACAATTAGCATGGATCTCTATGAAGAAATAGATATTTGACTATCCACCACGAATGAGCTGTAATATCGGCAGCGCTTGTTTTCAGATATGGTCCATTAAACTTTCAAAAACAATAGAAAACAAAGTATTTCTCAACATCTTTACATGTACTGATTTTTAACTACCTTGCAAACAAGCAGCAGGTAGGTACATACAATTATTTATCATTGCAAAGCTTATTTTAAGGAGCATATGCCTGTTTAATATCTCAAAAGCAAAAAGGCCGACATTACTGCCCATTTGTTGCTAACGGTCACATACTAACACAGAATATAAACAATGTGCCATACATTGCTTATGAAGTGCAAATGGCCCGAACTAATTGATACTCTTCTGCCTAATTATCATGATAGGTATTATCAGTGCAAATGGAAAACAATTTCTAGTATGGTGTTATTTAGTTCTAACATTTAGTCATTGTAGTAAGTTTAAAATAAATGTGTTTACAGGGTGTCCAAATGTAATTTATTTGTTCCCATTTGTGAGCCGTTAGAAAATGTATATTGTTTTCGAGCTGACCATTGATGGAAATGATTTAGGCAACAATAATTATTTCTTCAAAAATTTAATCAGAACAGTTTGAGATCCACTTTTACTGTAAACTAGAACAAAAAATAATACAATCATTCAAAATCTAACTGATATTGTGATGCCCATAGTTGCTATAAGTAATTTCTATACTAAGCTACTTGAGACACCCTGTATACCAGTCTTGTTGCATATGTATTGTGAAAAAAAAGTAACTGCAATATTTCTCATTATAATATTTAATGGTGGTTTTAGCTTAGCTTTTCCTGTCTTAAATCGTCATCTTAGATTTAAGTGATAATTGTCAGGCAGCAAGCACTTCAGAAATTTGGTCAAATTTGTTTTGTATTTTTACTTTCATGTATTTAATGACATCACAAGAAACAACTTTCAACTTGGTTTCAAATTCTTAGTTACGATTTGCACCTCTAGAGGTCGCATTTTCAAAATGTCAGCAAAAATCATTAAAAATCATGTAAAAGTAGTATCTTCATCATTATATCAGAACATTCAAATGGAAAACATGCTTTAATAGGATTGTAGGTCTCACAATATACGCATGAATATAATTATGCATGTTATCACTTGAGGGCGCTGTTTTACAAAATGGTGGCCTATTTTTGTGTAAGTCAAATAAGAATCATATTATGTTCACTGTGTACCTTCAAAAAAGTTGGATTTTTATATCTGTTAAGTCTTGCAAGTTATCATATTCTTTTATTTGAACGCTTTAGGCAAAGGTTACTAGCTCAGTAAAATAAATTAAGTAAGGAATACAAGTATTGATCTTAGTACACTTCTTTCTCATGGACAATCATATTAGCATATATATTGGCAATATATGATGTCTCCATATTGCAGCACCCACACTCCTGGAAACCAGCAGATGGACAATTAATACCGACATTCTGTTCTTTTGCTGGAACTTCGGCGATGTTTCTGTTCAAACAGCCGCCACGAATTCCTCTGGTACTCGATATGCTTTTAGAATGTCCAGCATTTCTCCTGATGGATGGTGTCAATGTCTTTTTAAAATTGATGAAGAACGGACTGCTTGCAGGTTGTTGTTGTTTATCTCTTCAACAATTTCTCTCAAGGCCATTATTTGTGACACTGTTTAATCTTCCAGGACGGACGCTATTTTGGTTCATTCTTAGTACAGGTTCCATTAAAGGACTGTTGAGTTGAAGTCTAGCAGATGCATCTATAGTTACTCCCTATATCTGACATCATCGCTTTTTGGGAATGGGATGAAATTGAGAATTGGCCGCTTCTCGGGCTTTCTATCAAACAGCAAAGCCTCATTACATTAATGGAGTATAATATCATCAAGGTTGCATATTTTGAGAACTTTATTTGTGCATTTGTAGATATCCCTCACATTTGCTTCGTGCACTTAATTCCGAGTACTCTAAATTAATTACTCTAGATTATCCCTTTGTGGCATCTGGTAGCCTTTGGTATCACCTCTTCTGTAACCTTCCTGCTTGCTCAAATTGTCTGTATGCAGCATTAATATGTCACAGGGGATGTAGCATCTTCGTCGTATTCACTTTCATGTTGTAGGACACTGGATCTATTCCGTACAATAACCGCATGTCTTGTCCTGATCTTCCGTGGGATGTTTTGTCGTTCGATCCCATGCTTAGACGTTCTACTTTTGCTGTAATAACACGGTGATCAGATCCAATGCTTGCGAATGAGTTGTAGGTGTAACAATTGAGAATGATATTCTTCCACTTCCTGCGTACGAATTGCTAGTTTTGGACTCTTCTTGTATAGGATTATCATATATTGCTAGATGCTAATGATGATAGATGTGAAAGAAGTGTACTAAAATCACTACTTATATTCCTTACCTTTTCATGTGTTTCACTTTGTAAACTTTACGTAAACCATTCAAATAAAGGAATATGATCCCGTCCAAGACTTTAAAGTATAAAAAATCCAATGTGTAATTTGCTGGTACAAATAGGTATGAATATTATAGGATTCCTGTTTGACTTACAGCATGTTTCCCCTTTCACATTTTTTCAGAACGCTTACACGTTTTTCAAAAATAATGCTTTCAAAAATAGTTGCACTTTTCACCATCCTATACATGGTATGTAAAAAAATGTTTTCGATATCAACGTGATCAATGTTTTGATTGATTTAATTGTGTTTTCGTTTTCTTTATTTAAATGAGTCCGAAAAGTCAACCATGCAATCATCGTTCATGTTTCATTGACACGCACGAATGGAGTTTTCTTTGAAGTTTTTATTCAGCTGGTGTTTCCAAAATGGAAAATCACAAAAGGAGTAGAAATCATGTTTGTTAAGAGCCAATCTCCCTTATTATGTACCCAAATCAGGGGGGTTGTGATAAAAAAAAAAAATAGAATTTTCTCTAAAAAATAATTTTGGTACATATTAACACCAACAACACTCATGTAAAATATGAGCGTGCACAGCGCCCTCGTTCAGTTTAAAAAAATTCTTGAAATTTCACCCTCTCTGAGCCTTACATGCAAATGGTAAACTTTCGAGGTGCGTAACATCATGCGCCATCATTATCCCAACCTGCATTTTGCATTTTTTTGAAGTACCAAATGGTTACATTACAAAAACCAAGAAAAAAGGCTGGGATCTTGATGGCGCACCAAATCAGTAAATCCAACTTTTTGATGAAAAGCGCCCTCGTGCAAACTTCAAAGCATCATAACAGGCTGCGCCATCAAGATCCCAAGTCTGAACAAGTTTGAAATTAAAGATCTCAATGGTAAGTTTCATTTTTCAGCAAAAAGTTTTTGGGATTTCGATGGCGCACGTAGTTAACAGAGGTCAAAGGTCAAAAATTCCTATTTTCGCACATTTTTACATGCCTGTATTATTGCGCGCCAACGTCACCTGACTCTCCGAATAACATTTCATCAAAGAAGAGGTAATTCTCTGCAAGTACTGAAAAAATTAGCTTGGGATCTCTTGATCTTCATATTTTTCTGATTTTTTGAAAATGGACTTAGCCTCATTGTGGAGGTCAATAATATGCCCTATTTCCCCCTCATAATGACGCGTAGCACAATGTGGGCTTTTTACTGCATCACAAAAAGATGCGCCAACAAGATCCCAATTTTATTTTTCATCTTCTAGCTTCTTTGGCAACTGGTAGAGAAAAAAAAAGTAACAGCAAGTTGGGATCAAGTGGGCGCACTAATGTAAAAGAGGTCAAAGGTCAAGCTTTGTGCCAAAGTGACGCATATTTCCCTATGTGCAGCACAAAAGTGGAACTTTGACCCGCAATAAAAATGTGCGCCAACATGATCCCATCTTTTTTTTTGGATGATTGGCTAAAGGAGCTCATGTATAACTGATTGCAAGTAAAAAAAAAGTGGGATCATGTGGGCGCACTAATTCAATAGAGGTCAAAGTTCATATTTTGTGCCGAATTGGCATTATTTTGCCTATATGCACCACAAAATTGAAACTTTGACCGGCAATAAAAATGTGCGCCAACAAGATCCCATCTTACATTTTGGATGATTGGATAAAGGGGCTTATGTATAACTGATAACAAGTAAAAAAAAGTGGGATCATGTGGGCGCACTAATTCAATAGAGGCCAAAGTTCATACTTTCTGCTGAATTTTAATTTTGCCTACGTGCAGCACAAAAGGGGCACTTTGACCGGCAATAAAAATGTGCGCCAACAAGATCCCATCATACATTTTGGATGTTTAGCTAGAGGGGCTATATGTATAACTAAAAGCAAGTAAAATAAAAGTGGGATCTTATTCAATAGAGGTCAAAGTTCATACTCTGCTGAATTGACATATTTTGCCCATGTGCAGCACAAAAGTGGAAGTTTGACCAGCAATAAAAATGAGCGCCAACAAGATCCCATCTTACTTTTTGGATGATTAGCTAGAGGGTCTTATGTATAACTGATAGCAAGTTAAGAAAAAAGTGGGATCATAATGAAGGCACTAATTCAATAGAGGTCAAAGTTCATACTGTGCTGAATTGACATTATTTTGCCCATGTGCAGCACAAAAGTGCGGGAAGTTTAACCAGCAATAAAAATGTGCGCCAACAAGATCCCATCTTACCTTTTAGATGATTAGCTAGAGGGGCTTAAGTATAACTAATAGCAAGTAACAAAAAAGTGGGATCATGTGGGAGCTCTAAATCAATAACGGTCAAAGTTCAGACTAAGTATGAACTTTGACCTCTGATGCAGAATGTCATGAATACCTATTCTCCATAATTATTCTCGTTGACTGGAAACTGTGAGCCTACTATTTTCCCTTTGTTCTCGGGAAGATTGTAGGCCCACTATCCACAGTCCCTTCAGGTAGGTATTTGGGACCATTTCCCTCCTTAGCTGTCAATATTTGTATAATATTTGATTTCAAAAACAAAATTAAATTGAGAGGATTTTACTGTCAGAAATCTTTAATGGTTTTAAGGTTCAGACACCATCAGAATGACATTTTGTTGTAGCAAAGTATCACAATAAATCTAGCAAATTGCAGTACAAAACGAAGTGTTGATTGTGTGTTCATGTATTGATGTCTTCGGCAAGATGAGTTGATAATATCGTGAAGATCCACACTTAAAGGGACAATCAGGGAATTTATGTTCAAAATAGTTGAAGTTGATCATGTTTAATATCGTATTCCCATTCCAAAAAGCATTGCCAAGAACTCGTTATGTAACTTATAATAGCGTCGACGTTGGAATTTTAGGGTGTTCTGGTAAAATGATTGCTTGTACCCTATACTTTTGTCCAAAGCCAGAATTTGAAATTATCATACTTTATTCTCTGGGTTGCTAGGATGAACACATTTTAATCACCAAGAGAAGCCAGTTAAAAAACAGTACATCTGGCCGGATTCGAACCGACAATATTCGTAATACTAACCAACTCGAAGGGAGAAGAGTACCAATGCATGACACGCCTTGTCACTATAGCTTAATTTAGCGTTGTTTGTACCCTTAACTTACGGGACCCGGCGTGAATCACGTGCCTGTTCACGTACCAAGGGCCAGGGACCCGTAACCATACCCGTACTTTTGACCTATTGTGGTTGCGATCCGTACCCATTACCGTACTCATGGCCTTGGATCCGTACTCTTGCCCGTACTCATAGCTTGGGACCCATGTACCCGTAGCCGTACTCATTACGGGTCCCACTACTATACACGTCTGATTGTATACCAAACTATCCAGTTTTGATTCAAGAACCATACTTTGAAACCATTTTGCATGAATCTGACAATATTGAGATTTGGGCCATTGACCATTGCTTAAAAGATAAAATAGTGAGACCGGTTTTGTTCCTCATGCAGATAAAAATACGGGAATTCATCAGAGGCATGATAATCGCTGTAGCAGTAATACTGTAACAGGATTAATTCCCTTGGCAATAATGGGTTTACACTACTTTTGATGGTATTGCTCTGTGCTAGAGGACGCCGTACACCTGGATAAAAACCTGGATCATAATTCTATAAAATTTTCACATCATGCTGATCACCTGCACCTGTAAGTTTAGTTTCTTTGAAAAGAGCATTATCGTAGTCAACATATCATTGTACACATGCAAAGGTGATAAGTGCATCCTGCGTATAGTGCAGAGTAATACATTAAAAGATATTGTGAACACATTGCTATGGTAATAATCCTGTTACGTAACTACTTATACGACAGTACATCGTTGATAGCACACTAACAAACTGACAACTCTATGAGGAATGTTCTCTCCGCTTATTATTGATGCGGTATAGACCAAGAAACACCAGCATTTGATATGATGAATGATTCAGTTACCTTAAAAACCCTCACCCGTTGGCTTCCAATATACACACAATCTGACGGTGCGTGGCAGAGATCGTTAGAAGTATTCTAAGTCGTGACGTTGGCAATACTGAATTCATGATATGTTATTAAAAAGTAGCGCATGGGTGTTATGTTCCCTTCGCTTATTATTGATGCGGTATAGACCAAGAAACACCAGCATTTGATATGATGGATGATTCAGTTACCGTAAAAAGCCTCACCCATTGGCTTCCAATAGACACACACTCTGACGGTGCGTGCCAGAGATCGTTAGAAGTATTCTAAGTCGTGACGTTGGCAATACTGAATGGCATGATATGTTATTAAAAAAGTAGCGCATGGGTGTTATGTTCCCTTCGCTTATTATTGATGCGGTATAGACCACGAAACACCAGCATTTGATATGATGGATGATTTAGTTACCGTAAAAAAACCTCACCCATTGGCTTCCAATATACACACAATCTGACGGTGTGTGCCAGAGATCGTTAGAAGTAGTCTAAGTCGTGACGTTGGCAATACTGAATGGCATGATATGTTATTAAAAAAAGAAGCGCATGGGTGTTATCCGTCATTATTCCAGTTGATGTCGTATCTACTTAACTTACTTGAGGTGAAAATAGGCGTAGTGTGATTCCAAATTAGGTAAGTAGAACATAAATATCCTATTTTTCAAATGATACCATCATTTATGGGGGGGGGGGTTGAATTTTATTTACCAAATTCACAATATTATGATATAATAAGCGCGCATGTTGTCATTTCTCAACGTGTAAGCAACAACTGGGCATTATTTGTTACGAAGACCTTTCAAATACTGATGCATAATGTATTGAATAGTGCTTTATACATACTATACCTTTCGAGGTTTTATGACGCGCATTTTGATCGAAAATAATGTAAAACAATGTACTCTGTTATTTCAATTACTTTGTTTACTAACAGCCATAGTACCCCGTGTGAACGATTCATACATGTATCTTAGTTACACTGAGGTGATAACACCCTTATGGTTCTCAGTGCGGAGGGTATTCCGTAATTGTACCTTGATGTTGTTTCCCAAAATTATCAGAGGGCATACACCCCTGCGTCCCGCAAGCCTTTCAGAAGCGGCGTGGCAAGAAATTCTCTTTTCTCAAATTCCTGGATCCTGCCAATGGACCCTCAATTATCTTACCAATGCTATTAAAATACACACAAATACATGATAATATAATACTTGTCATCCACGCATTTGCCTTTTAATATTGGTAGAATACATAATTTGAATGCCATTATTGTATGTATTGCATATTCGCACAATAAAAATATCACTTTGGAGTCTATGACACGAAGACGGTTCATTCAGTTTATTTAAGTTTTAATTAAATTTATTAAATTGAATATTGCGTACACGGATGCCATATTCTTTTGGGAGTTTTGCGAATTATTAATAATAACAGATCATAGTGTCCATGGTCACTCAGTGTGTTGCCATGTACACCTCTACTATTTGATAATAATTATGTTTTCAATTTCGTTTGCAGCTTCAAACTGTGAACTGCACACATTATTAACTTTGAAATATGTATTGGTTAATAAAAAACAATTATGTAGGCCGGCTGTCGGTTCTGCTGCTACTTTGTATTTTGTCAGGTAGGTTTACTATGTTAAATACATCACCATCATCATCATCATCATCATCATCATCATCATCATCATCACCATAACCTTAAGTCAGATTTTGTTGAAAAAAGAAAGTACCAAGAAAGTACGAATTAAAATGTTCGGGAGACTAACCAAGCCGAATAATAAATAAAGTGGAACACAAAAACGGATGTTCTATTCAAAAAATGCAATGCTCTTATTGGATTTTCAGCTACATTTAAGGCAGTTTGTCTTATTTTTCCAACCGTTTCCCTAAATTATGGGCTATTTTCTGAAAACATGTTTGAAGGACCCATCCATATACCCAAATTGGCCTAGATATACTAAAATGCCGAAAGTGCTACCCATGTTTGCATTGCGTCCCAGTATGGTTATTTATACTGAGTACCCCCCCCCCCCCCCATACACACACCATCATGGATATACATTGGACTCCGAAAAATTAAAATAACACCTATCAGGTATAGTCTGTCTCGTCTCAAGTTGAGAGTAACGCCATGTTGAATTTCGAAGTGGCAAATCCGAAACGGGCGCGCTATAATTCAAAATCGAATTTAAAAGACTTGTTTGCGGCGCGTTGCCCGGACGTCAACGGCATGGTGTGATTGGTTGATAACCTGCGCAGTACGGCATTTTTGGTGTGGTTGACAGAACGTCATACGCAAACTAGTCTTTTTAATTCGGTCTTCAATAATATAACCTAACCCTCGCGGGGCGTATACACACGCGTAGGGCGAATTGACTGTACACTGGCGACGCAACCGCGTAAACGCACTGATATTCGAAATTGCCTCTGCAAAATCCAACATGGCGTCACTGGAGACGTGTCACATTATAGTATAATATTCTTTGTTTTCGAATATCTGATTCATTAATACAGCTCTAGGCATGGTTCAGGGCCACTTGTGTGTTATGAAAGAAAGACCAGATCCATCAAGAGGCGGTGCCTTAAGATGGTCTCTACCATATGCAGAATTATGCCTTTGTCAAGGTGTTGTATCACCTCTATCTAAGTCAACTTGCCCAAGAAAGGATGAAGAGTATGAGGATGGTTATCTGTGGTTTACTGATGACCCACGACCACTTACCACGCGACATAACTGGAAGAAGGACATACTTGATGAACTTTTGGAACGCACATATTGCGGTAAACCGATATATATTTGCTACGGTAGCACTACAGTAATAGTATCTAGTAGTAGTTAAGGGATCGAGGATTTTTTTTTTAAATTTCGCAGAAATGGGAGGAGCTGCCATGTTTGCTGTGAATTTTTGCCGAGAAATAGTGATCACAGGTACAAAATTGATAGTGCATAGGGCCTATCAAAGGCCTATAGTTTTATGTTTTTATATTTAAGCATGATCCATTGTGTAAGGTCATAGGAAATTATATAAATAGGCTTATATATGTAATGTTGCATTGCAGCTCACGCACTCTTTTTGCAGACGCGATTTCATAAATTTCCCGAGGGGCCGATTTATTAATATTTTTAAATTGGTGTGTTGAAAACTCCAAATAAGGTGTATAGTAGTTATTTCCAATTTCTGAGCGCAACATATGCTTTAATGAACCTTGTCAATGCAGTCAATCTAAATTCACTAAGTATCCCACATTTGTAACGAAAAGACGTTTACGAATATCCAGAAAGCGTGTATACCAAATTCGTTAGCTCTATTGTATATTAGTCTGTTATAGCCTGTTTAATAGAATCTTGCGATCAATCCGTATAGAATATTGCGATCAATCCGTATAGATATATCAAAGTGATGTGTATGTGGTAGACATTAATATCAAGTTCTGTTGAACACACAAAACAAGCATATCACCATTGCGGGCAAATTACGTCATACACAGTTCTTTTTGTCCAGTATGGAACTCGATATAACATTTCATTCATATCGGTTACCTGTTTACATGAAATGCATAAATTAGTCCAGTTGTGTGTAAGCTAACGATTTCCATTATCATGATTCAGAAGTTGTATTATATCGCTAATTTCAAAAAATCAAAATTATTTGATAAAGGGCATTACTCGCATTCAGAATGCAATTTGGTATTTACTCTGAGCGCTCTCACTCCGCAAACGTTGCTACCCGTTCTGTTTAAGATCAATGAATTACAGGCGTCCTTTTTCCTTAGTAAAAATGGTAGGCTGTTGGCATAGTTGATCTAATTGAGTCATCGTTTAGGTGATATCCTTTGTTCTACGAACCAGAGCGCCCCAGATTTTGTGTTTCAGGGTTTGTTTTTAGCGTCAGGAAATTAAAACAACCGTTTTTGCCCAAATATCTTGACTTATATTTTTGAAAGACATCCAACCTAAAATATTAAAGTATATGTTTGCAAAACAAAGTCAGATGTTTCAGATTTTCGAGTATTAGGGTCTTGTAGCCTCGTTCAGAATAAAACAACAACTCGACCGACCGACCCTACTTGGCAAGTAGAATAGTGTTGGGTTTTTTTCGCCTTCGGGTTTTTAAGCATGTAATGATTGGGCTATATTAAAGGGTTTTTTTCATCAGCATTTCACCCCGAATTTTCCACAGAGAACAACACAACTGTTTATCAGGGTTGGTATTTTCACATGACGTAGATCAATATTGTGAGATCTAGAAATGTGAGGGCCTGCCCGTGGATGGTAACACATAATACTATACGAGTGGCCCCCGGACTACTCACTCTAAGAAGCGGTACCTATTTATACTCGTAGATGGCCATTTGTTTTACAGGTTAAAAGCCTTAACTACATACGACAGCACTACTTGGATTCAAACCTGGAATCTCATGATCATGTCTGAGTTGAAACTCATACCAACGAGGGCAGGGTGGGTCGTATTAGGCCTATTACTACAACCTCGACTAAGGCGTCGTATCTGCACAACACATTTTACTGGCAAATATAATGTTGTCCTTTCTTTTTCTCTTTTAAGGTATTTGTCAACATGAATGGCAAGGGCATTGTTACAAACATGTTGCCATTTCTAAATCATGGTCTGATGCTGACAACTACTGCAGCAGTCATTATGGAGCTCGTCTTGTGAGCATTCATTCCGCTGAAGAGAATAGTTTTGTCAGGGGCTTAATGCGAGTGCATATAGTGTAAGTGACAATAAAAAAAAAGACTTTAGATATAAAAAATATAACCACATTATGTTATGTAATGATATTTTTGGACTTCTTCGTGTTGTAGCAAACATACCATAAGTGCCCTGTCTTTCGAGATACAATCATTGGCGACTAACTGTACGAATCATTGTTTTCAAATGACACAAGCCCTGAGAAGCTCCGAATCCTAATATTGGGGATGCCAGATATTCTTTTGTTTGGAATATTACATTTTTAATTTAATAAGCACGTTCTTTTTATGATTTTTAAAGTTCATAAAGCTTGTTCTGATTGGACATGCATAGAAAATCGCCAGCTAAAATCGTTTCCAGTAGAACAAATTTCTACTGCAACTTTTTCTATCGCAACTCCGTCGGCGGCAAAAAAATGGACTCGCTAGAGTTTTCCGCTGAACAAGTGCGACAAAGTTGTTCGTCGGCGGGAAACGTATAGGTGATTTTGTGCCGAGGTAATGCAGTTTAACCCATTATATTTTACGAGATGTTCATTGGTTTCTGTATGAACGACTATGGGCAGCAGAGTAGTGTGACTGATATGCTGACTGTCTTAGAATGGGACACCCTGAGAGAAAGACGAAGAAAAAGTCGCCTTCATATGATGTTCAAAATTCACAATAACCTGGTGGGGATCAACAAAGACCAGTACATCTCACCAGCAGTAGACAGTAGGACCAGAGGTAGCCATAACAAGAAAATCCAAGAGGCATCTGCCAACACCAACATTTACAAGTTCTCCTACTTCCCTCGTACAACTCGAGATTGGAACAGGAGGGTGAAAGTGCATAGGAACAATGCCGGAAACTACGTCACGCTATTGTTCGACCTAGGCTACATCATTTTTAACGCATGCGTGTTCGTCAATACAGCTTTAGACTCCTCCACCTTCGCCACACGGTACGTGGAGTGACTGGAATCACACTGACGGCGGAGGAGAATACTAGCTGGTCAAACAGTTTAATTCTATCAAGCATATAATACCTGAACAATCATCGTCATTTGATCTATTTACTACAGAATATATTGTATACTCAAAATATAATTTTAAAATTGTAAACCTGTTAACCTGTATATTTGTGTACTAAAATATAAGGACATGTGAATAAAATCATGTCGAAGACAAAATGGCCGCTAATCCGCCTATTGTGAGACCTAGGATACATATTTCAAAAGAGGGCAGCAGACTAGGATGCCTATCCCTTTGTCTATTATTCCTGATTGGAACCGATTTACCGAAACCACCGTAACCTTACCAAGCCTGGAAGCCTTCACAGTCTAAACGCAGGACAACCGTTCTTTTGTTCTGCTTAGTCGCGCTAAAAGTCGATCGATACTATTAAAATCAGCACAATTCCGAGATACACCTTTTTGCTATGAAATTTATTTTCTCGGTCAAATATAAAGCAAAATTTTTTTTTTCTTCAGTAATGTCAAATAAAAACATAGTGCTTGGATGAACATTTTTTTTTAAATCCTGGTGTTAAAATTAAGCATCAAATTGTGTCTTTTAGTGTGATATTTTTGTTTTTTATAGGCCTTTAGTTCGCCCGTGAGCTTTTTACAGAATTCATTTTTTAGCGTCTTAAACTAATATAGTTTGCTAAAGAAAGATATTTCCCACCTCTGTAAAGCACATCGTGTGGGTCTATATATTATAGTTTTGTCAGAATTTCCGTTTTTATTTTACCCTTTTTCCCTTCATGCTCCGAAATGTCAAACTCAGTACTCTATTTCGAGAGCAACCAGCAGAAATAATCGATATTTCAATTGTTGTCAACCAGGTCCCTTTTCCATTGAAAACCAGGATTGCCTGACCAGCGATTTGGTAGCCCAAATCCCCAATTCTGGTAAATGAGGTGAATTTTGGAAATTTGCTCCCGTGATAGCCTGCAATTTCAATTTATAGGGGCTATGGATTCCATGATTATGAAAACCATTTTGTCTGTTTGTTTATTTGTTTGTTTGTTTATTTACCTAGGATGAGGTCCATGGGAAAATCCAAACCTAGCAAAATTCGCGTGTTATTAGAGGGGATTTTAATTTTATGTCCCTCCTATCTCCAGGTGAATTTTGAATGACCCCCCCCCCCCCACGCTGGTTGGCATTTTCATTACACCCTTCAGACTTGCGTTCGGGTTTGTGTAGGCCTATTTGTCATAATTTAGCGCTATAGGACCTACTTTCTAAATGTATAGCTATAGCCTAGCCGTGCTATATAAATATTATAAGGTACCGGTATGTAATATTATGTAGGCCTATGGGGGTGGGTGGGTACTCAACACATTTGAACCATGACGTACAATGCAAGGCTCATTGTTGCCATAAATGATTTTTCCTTTAGGTCATTATAATAGGTTGTTATAAACTTCCATGTTTAACCTTGTATTGTTTTGGCTGCTTCATTATGACTTTCGGTGGCCAGCAATCACAAACAAAAGGCACTATACCCAGTCACCTTCATGACAATTGAAACACTAGGTAATTTCTTTGCTATATTGAAGTTCTGGCAACACTGTATCCAGGCCGGGCACCCAGAGATATCGATCCACAATGCTAGTATTTCACGCGTGGATTTGAAAAATTTTCAGCTGGTAGTCAACAATTATGGAATCAAAACGGAAATTCTGACAAAACTATGATATATCGCTCACGGTGATGTGCGTTAGAAAGTTGGGAAAAATCCTTCTTTAGCGAACTATATTACTTTGAAAAGCTAAAAGGTTGATCCAAAAAAGGCTCGCGGGCAGAGTTGAAGGCTATCAAAATCGAAAATCTTACACTAAATGACTGAATTTCACGACTAAGTTTAACACTAAGATTTGAAAAAAATACAGTATCAAGCATTACAGTTTTTCCTGACATTTACTGAAAAAATGAAAATTATTGCTTTTCATTTGGCCGAGAAAAAAATTTTACACTGAAAAGGTGTAACTCAAAATTTTGTTCATTTGAATACCAAATTCGATCGTTTGTATTGCCTTATTAAATGACTGAGTGAGCCTTGCAGAACAATAACAATCGGTTGTCCTGCGTTTAGACTGTTCAAGAAACAAATCAAAGACACAAACAATTAATCCCGTCATGCTCGCGAGAGCACCAATCAAGTTAGCGTGATGTTTATTTCCCTGCCGACTCAACCATAGAGATAGAGATAGAGCTAGAGATAACTGAATTTAAATTATGTGATTTATCATTTACAGCTGTGGATCGGATTGAATGACCGGGACAATGAAGGTAGCTACAGGTGGAGTGATGACACCCAGATCAACTACACTAACTGGAAATCGTACCAACCAAATAATTGGGAGAATCAAGATTGTGTCTATTTCGAAGGGGTATTAAAAAAATGGAGTGACGGATATTGTTCTGCCCAACATACGTTTGTTTGCAAAAAGTAATGGCTTTGTAATCTAAAATTGCTACAGTACCTAATAACCAAAATATTTCTTCATTTTATTTAGACAAGCTATTTTTAACACATCACCTGTTTAAGTGCCTCATTACATGATTCGATTGCTTCCCTGATAAATGTCACACTTTTGAACACGTTTCTTTTGACATAAAACAATATAGAAGTCAGTCCACCTATAATAATTAGCCTTTAGGAATGGGTCCTAAACCGTCCCATGGAGGCCCGACTTGCACAATGGGAGTATGTATTTGTGGTTTTGATTATTATACATAGACTGCCACCAATCCCAAAATAATTATCGCTGATAATTAATTATACAAGGGTATTTTATTTCGCGACGAAGGCGGCGAAGTTGTCGGGTTGTTTTTTTTGGGGGGTGTTGTTGGTGGGTTTTTTGCCCACAAGTACATGGACATGAAGGTAAAATGGTTTGTAATACATAGGGCCAACCCAGTTGTTGTAACTACAAATTTCGAACGTTTGAGGACTTTTAAACTCTAAACACTTACAATGTTTTAAGAAAACAAACGTTTATATCGTTAGTGTTTATAACACTTTAATGTGTTTAAGTTTAAACTTTAGAGTGCGATTATTTGAAAAGGGAATGAAAGTGTTAGATTTTATTTTGGATTTGTAATAATGTAGCTAGAGTATAGGTTTCTGAAATATCATTTGTGGAAATATATTTTTGGAAAATGTGGATACTAACTATTTTCAGTTTTTAATAAACACATTGGCGTGTTTAATAAAAATTCCTTTAAAAGGAATAGGGCGGGCAAATGAAAAATTGTCAAGAGAAATGAAAGAATGAGTAAGTCTTCACAATTAAAAACTGGGAAAATATGACACAACATCGATTTCCAATGGGGGAATAACACAAAACGTATAAACAAAGTTAAAAGAGTTTTAACTTTATACGTTTATACGTTTGTTATTCCCCATTGGAGGTTGTGTCATATTTTCCTGATTTTAATCTTATCTATTGCTTATCCTTTGTTCTCTGCTGGTCAGTTGGAACAGATTTTCCCTGTTTTTATATTAACCCTTCACATCATAACAGAAGACGTTTTATGTTAACATTTTATATAAAACATTGTTATAAAACTTGTGTAGATAATAGTTACTAGTATTTAAACATTTTCGTAATCATACCTATAGTGTTTTTTTTATCATCAGATAGAAAGACTTCTGCTCATCTTCTCTGGTGAGACAACAGGGCTGGGGTAGTTTCCATATCAAAGTTTAAAAATCTGTCATATCAATTTCCTCAATATGTTGTTTTGATACAACTTATGAGGGGAAAAGTTTGATTTTACAATATTTCGATATTATTTTTTAACTTTGTAACTTTATTATGATTAACATAACTGTATTTCAAAGCGTCAAACTATATCATTATTTTGTCCCAACAAAAATAATCCAGGAAATAAAATATTCATTCATATGTTTATTTATTTTATTCAACCTGGGCCATTTCTACTGGTGCACATGCATTCTAATAATTTGTCTATAATACCTTATACAAGCATCAGCAAGCACTATTTGTCACAAGATTTGAAAAGTAAATAGCCTATGTACACACTGAACACAATGCACATACAAGCTGTATTTAAGTACATGCCGAAGCTGTCAGTACAGTATAAAATGATATATATGACCTTAACGATGCTATTAATTTAGCCCAAAGATTAGGAAAACTAGCAAAACTGGTGAACTGGTACTGTTCAAATAAAAAACATCTGCAAATCTCGCTGCAATTTCCAAATAGTATTTCTATTACTTAAATAATTATTTTTGTTATTTCTTTTAATACAAACACATTACTGCCTATGACGACTTTATCGTATTACTTGCATATCAAAATCAAGTAATAATTACAAAACTCGCCGTAAACTATCACCTCTGTGGGTGTTTGGGATATAACCGGCACGAATATTTTCTCAACACTGCGGCATGTGAAAAAGTAGGTCAATAGTCGGAGAATATAGGGCGGGTGCGGCACGCCGCACCCGCCCAAAAAGGGTTACAGAAACCTAAACATTTTTATTTGCAGTGTATACTTTAAATTATGGACCTTACTTTCGACGCTCAATTAAGTTAAACAAGTTGAATGTTTATTATAACATATTTTTAGTATTTGAATAATTACATTCGGGTTTTTTTTCTGTTCTTTTTCTCTAAACTTTCTGTTTCGATTTTCTTTTTCTTTTTCTTCTTTATATTTTTATGCGTTTTCAGTCACTTAGACCCTATGTATAATTTGTTATTTGTGAAACATTGCTACATATACATTCTGTATCAATGCATTTAGGCCTATTGTTTTTGTTTTGTTTTTGCCGCCGAAGTTCAGGGACATGTAGGCCTAGGTAAACTGGGTTGTAATAGGGCCAACCAAATAAAACAAAGTTCATTTACAATTCACATACCTTTCTTCTGCTAATCGTAGAATCATGCCTGATTTAAGTCATGTAAGTCCTGCCTTCGAAACAAATGCTGCGAATCAACAATATATATCCTCGGAATGATTCCATCACAAAATTACAATTATCCTAATTCAACGAAGATTTTAAAAAAATAGTGTCCATAACTGTATGGTTGTTCCAAAATCGAACACTCGATTCACAGAGAAGAGTACCATTGTATAGCGGCAGGTCTAGCTTACTTGAGGTACACAACTGTAATGAGACGAAATTGGACATTTCATATGAACCTATGACCACTTTGCGGATTAGAACGTTCGGGATAAGAATGGCCTTGGCCCTTCGGGTCGCGGCCATTCTTATCCAGGAACGTTCTAATTATCCTATACATAATCTGTTCTTTTTTATGAAATGGTGCAGAATACTTACCCTTGTTGACTAGGAACCGTGAGCCCACTGTTTTACCTCGAGCTTCCTCGAAAATAGTAAGCCTACGGTCCCCAGTCCCTTCAGGTAGGTATTTATATGCACCATTTACCTCATGAGCAGTTAATTGTATAATATATTTTGATCTAATATGAAAACATAAATTAAGACGATTTGTCAAGGAGTTCTGCAGTATCCCAGCAAACACAAAAAACGTTTTAAAAACGTTTTAAATAAGTTATAATTTGGCTTTTGTTTAGGTAAAAACGTTTTAATAACATGAAAATGTCGGGTTATATAAAGGTCATGATAACGTTTTAAAACGTTTTGTATGAAAACGCACTACAACAATATTTTAAATGTTTTCAAAATGTTATTGTAAACTATTTGTGCAAACATTTTTGCCAAATATTGTGTCAATACTTTAAAATAACATTATGTTAAAATGTTTGAACCCAGCAAACACAGAAATGTTTTTAAAATGTTTTTTCAAAACCTTTTAATAACATTTAAATGTCGGGTTATATAAAGGTCATGAAAACGTTTTTAAAACGTTATTGAAAATATTTTGTTCAAACATTTTCGCAAAATATTTTTTCAACCCCAAAATAACATTCTGTTTAGAATGTTTTGTATCAAGTTTTCAAGAATGTTTTTGGAATGTTATTAAAACGTTTTTATACCCTTTATATAACCCGACATTTATACGTTTTCTGTAAAACATTTTTGTTTGCTGAGCAGTAGATCATCAAAAATGTTTTTTAAGGTTATGAAAACGTTTTATACTCTTAATATACCCTTTATATAACCCGACATTTAAACGTTTTCTGACAACCTTTTATAACCTTTTGCGAATTATGTCGAAAACGTTTTGTGTTTGCTGGGATATTAGGTAGATTTTGCTGTTAATTAAATTTTAATACCGAAATCGTTACTAAGACTGGTTCTATTTTGGAAATAATATGCTTATTTAAGCATGGTTTTAAGGTTTAGAGAGACTACCAGAATCACATCTTGTTGTAGCAAAGTATTACAATAAATCTAGAAATTTGCAGTACAAAAATGAAATGCTGATCGTGTGTTCATTTACTGATGTCTTCAGCAAACTAAGATGATAATACCGAAAAACTTCGATCATTTCAATGACAATCAGAGAAATTGTGTTTAAAATAGTTTAATATCGTATGCCAATCCCATAAAGCATTGCAAATAACTCGTTCTGTAACTTATAATTACGTTGACGTGGAATGTGATTCATTTTAAGGTGTTCTGGTAAAAATACTGATTGTGCCCTATGCTTTTAAACTTGAAAATTATCATACTTAATTCTCTGGGTTGCTAGGATGAACACATTTTAATCACCCAGAGAAGCTAGCAAGAATCAATGTTAAAAACAGTCCATCTGGTCGGATTCGAACCGACGATATTCGTGATACTAACCAACTCGAACGATGTTTGTTAAATTCATATTCCTACCTGGGAGACAAGGGAGAAGAGTACCAGTGCATGACACACCTTGTCGCCTATATCCTATGGCGTGAATTACGAGCCTGTTCACGTACCAAGTGCCAGGGACCCGTAACCATACCCATACTTGTGACCTATTTTTGTTGCGATCCGTAGCCATTACCGTACTCATGGCCTTGGATCCGTACTCGTGCCCATACTCATGGCTTGGGAGCCGTACCCGTAGCAGTACTCATCACGGGTCCCATTACTACAAGTCTGATTGTATACCAAACTCTGCAGTTTTGATTTAAGAACCATAATTTGAAACCTTTTGCATGAATCTTGAGATTTAAGCCCTTATGAAAAGGTCATTGCCAGACCGGTTTTGTTCCTCATGCAGATAACAATACGGAAATTCATCAGCGGCATGTTAACCGTAATAATTCCCATAACAATGGGTTCCGGTTTACATTACTTTTGAGGATATTGCTCTGCATTAGACGACGTCGTACAATGATAAAGAATAGAATATAGAATGTTCACATCATGCTGATCACCCGCACCTGTAAGTTTGGTGTCTTTGAAAAGAACCGTATCGTAGTCAATATATCATTGTGATAAGAGTATCCTGCATATAGTGCAGGTCGATACATTGAAAATATTGTAAACCCATTGCTATGGTAATAATCCTGTTACGTAAGTACCTCTAGTTAATAGCACACTAATAAACTGACAATTCTATGAGGAATGTTCTCTCCGCTGACATTCACAATAATTATTGATGTGGTATAAATCAAGAAACACCAGCATTTGATATGATGATACAGTTACTTACCATAAAAAAAACCCTCACCCATTGATTTCCAATAGACACACAATCTGACGGTGCGTGTTAGAGATCGTTAGAAGTAGTCGGTAATTAGGTGGCTAAGTCGTGACGTTGGCAATACTGAATATTATGATACGAGCGTTATTCCGTTATTATTCCAGTTGATGCCATATCTATTAACTCGAGATGAAAATTTAGGCGTCGTGTGATTCACAATTAGCATGATTAGGCGAGTAGATGATGTAATATCATATTCTTCAAATGATACCATCATTTATAGGGACACTGAATTTTAATTATTCTATTTACAAAATTTTATGATGTATAAGCGCGCATGTTGTCATTTCGCAAAGTGTAAGCCAAAATCAATTTGATATTTACAACAACTGGGCATTATATTCCGTGAAGCCGTTTCAAATATTTATGCATAATGTATTAAACAGTGTTTTATACATACTATTCCTTTCGAGGTTTTGTGATGCGCATTCTGATCGAAAATAATGTAAAACAATGTACTCGGTTGTTTTAATTACTTTGTTTACCAACAACCATGATTTCTGCTAAACTGTCGCATAATGTGTTTGATTCCAAAGTCTTTTTAATCAACTTGAATAGAACACTGCAATCCAGATCCACTCCCATTGAAAAAATAGCCCTCAAAATTATACTGATGTTTATTAGAATTAAATTGTTCAATAGTAAAATGGTCATAAAGAGTTTATATAACTAGATGATTAGTGACAATAAAAATTATATTGAATGCAACATATCTTGCATACTTATAATTGCTCACTTAATATTGAACAATTCTGATTTTGGAATCTACAAGTTTATTGATCGCGAAAGTACGAATAAAAAATCCGACTATGACTTTTAAGCAGAACTTTACCCCGGGACTTTGGTCTCTAAAACACCCTGTCAATCATACCTGTTTATCAAACCAATTTAACCGTACCAAGTACCAAGCATGGTAGTAAGACGCGCTATTATGTACGTCCATACACACCACTGAGAGTTTAACTTTCGTGCCAGATCAAACGTGTACGATGTAGTTAATGGTAATGGCACGTGCCCGGAGGATTTAAACCATAGCGAGATCTGGGCGACCAATCACAAGTCAGATCCATTTTAAGATGCATTACATCATGGCCAATTTTCTCCATAGAGTCCCGTGATAAAAATGTTAACCGCAAGTCAAAGTAAGTAGTCACTTGGAAAGCTAACAAACAGAGGGAGTACGGTGACTGAAAATATCAGATGTGAAAATCTATCAATTGCACACAAATTAATACAAATCAGCGTTTTATGCTTAAATGTAATAGCCAGAGTATGCAAAATGGGCAAGTGCTCTACGGAGAAGTCTACACGAGGCTATAATGAGTTCTCCGATACAATGCATTTGTAAGTGAACCATATTCAGTCCGGGTCGGGGGCAAAGTGAAGGCTCCTTTGAGTTTATGGTCTTTACTTCGTATATCCTTAACTTCCCTTATTCTCCATTTAATCATCCTCGTAATGTTCGTCGTGAAAAAAGAAAACAGAAAAAGAGATGCGATGGAATGTTTTGGTTTAAATAACGGCAGCAAAACAAATCTCATTGAGAAAGATCTGCAAAATATGGCTTCAATTGGGCAGTCATTTTAAAATAGAATCCAGCATTTGCAATATTGCTAGAGTACATTATTAATATGCCATTATTGTAGGTATTGCATTTTTCAATAAAAATATCACTTTGGCGTCAATGAGGCGGAAGACGGTTTAAGTATTATTTCATTCAGGTTGTTTAAGGTCTTATTAAAGTTATTAAAACGAGCATGGCGTACACAGATGCCATACGGTAGTATTCTTTTGTGAGTTTTGCGCGTTATTAATAATAACAGATCCTCGTTTCCATGGTCACTCCTTATTGCAGTTGCCTAAACTTTATGATATTTGGAGCTGATAAGCATTGTCTTGCCATGTACACCTATACTATTTTATAATAAATATGTTTTCAGTTTTGTTTGCAGCTTCAAACTGTGAAATGCACATATTAACTTTACAATATGTATTGGATAATAGAAAACAATTATGTAGGCCTGCTGCCGGTTTTGCTGCGACTTTGTATTTTGTCAGGTATAGTAGGTTTCTTCTTCTTCTTTTATCATCATTACCTAAAGTAAGATTGATCAGATAACAATAGGTATTTTACAAAACTGAATTTTGGAAGCACAAGCAACTAAACTCTACGACTCATTTATGACCAAATTACTTGTCCCTTAAAAACAATAAGTGCAAAAAAAAAAAAAAAATAAAGTACTTAGAAAGAAGTTTTGGGTACTGCTGAGAATTTGAAAGTGGACCCAGCAATAATTTATACCACTTTGTCAAAAAAAATTGGACCCATCGATATACCAAAAATGTTCAGCCAAATTTAACACAAACTTGTCTTAGCTGTCCCCCAAATTTTTGGGGATATTTTCAAATTGTTGGCTATCGTGAGGCAAAATTGGGCTCTTTGTCGAAAACAAAATGAGAACAATTTTGAAAAAAAAGCTGTTATCCATATACAAAAATGTATTGGGTTGAATAAATTTCTTTTACATAAAATCATAATTTTACTCACGATTGACGGTTTCGTCTATCATGGTCGATAGACATCTTCATGATGATGGTAAATCCTCATCACTTCCGGTTTGCCGGATTCTAACTTTAGATGGTGTATCAGCCAGGATAGGATCAAAAATACGTAACTTAAGCAGTGGGCCCCTTCGTTCCTATTCGTAACAGATGGATTCTCTAATGGCGGATTTAGACTGTCCGCTTGACGATTGTTTGCGAGTTTGGCGTGTTTAGTTTTGCTTAGTTTTCGTGTTAATTAAGACGAGTCTCAAATTTTGCGACCAGTTTCACCCACATAGAAATGGTTACAGTCGGTGCACGTAATTTCACTGGAGATCATTTGCAAGGTATGTGACTAAAACTCTAGGCACATAAGAGAATCCATTCGGATCAGTAGAAGGGGACCCAATGTCATGAATAGGGACGAAGAGGCCCACTATACTTAAGTCACGTATATGATCCTCATCTATCTACAGTCTGGATCCGGCAAACGGAAAGTGGTGCGGATCTACCATCATCATTCTGAAGATGTCTATCGACCATGATAGACGAAACGTCAATCGTGAATAAAATTCTGATTTTGTGCAATAAAAATGTATTCAATCTGTTTATCTACGAACCTGATGAATATATTTAATAAAAATGTATTGGCCTAGAAAAGGGGGTCATTAATATACCAAACTGTAGACAATGGTATTCATGTTTGATCCTACCCCCCTCCCGGCCTGGAGGCAATATGAACTCAACGAATTTACAATAAGGTAGTTTAATTATGAACTTTGTTTTCAAATATCGGATTCATTTACAGCTCTGGCTACGGTACAGAGTCACTTATGTGTTCTGAAAGAAAGACCAGATCTTTCAAGAGGCAGTACATTAAGATGGTCTCTACCGTATGCAGAAATATGTTTCTGTCAAGGTGTTGTAGCACCTAAAAATGTCAAAACCTATCCAGGACGGGATGAAGAGTATGAAAATGGAGATCTGTGGTTTGTGGATGACCCACATCCACTTATCAGGCGACATAACTGGGAAAAGGATACACTTGATGAACTTTTGGACCGCGCATATTGTGGTAAACCGATATTTTTAAAATTTTATTATATAACAGTCCTCGAAGTAAACTTTATAAATCTGATGATATGTACTTAAAGTGTATGTAGCTGGGATGAAAAGCCGACGATCAATAGAAAATTTTGACTTTTTGGATTTTTTCCCCACACCACATTTCGTCGACGGGTCCTTAAAGAACTTTAGCAAAATTACCCTCGATTAGAGAAAAGCGAGGGTAATACATTTTGTTTCACTGGTTTCATTTTCTGATATTGGATTTCATAATTTGATCTTATATACCTCGACACCTGCTGATGTTTGACCTTTTGCATGTCAACACATTCCTGGTGCTCTGGAGGTCAACTGGGCAGGGGAGTGAGTTTCAGGGCTGGAATTGCCAGAGGGCATATAGTATGGTGACCAAAGTGAAGTCCAGCTGGTTAGGATGACAGATTGACCACTGTGTTTTTAAGACTAACTTTCATGCTCATGGCAATTTCCATGGCAACTGGCTGTCAAAGCCAAAAACATTTGAAGAAATCATGGATTCAAAAGTTTTAAGGATATGAACATGAAATGAAATGAAAATTATTTGATATCAGAAGATTTTAGTGACACACATTTTGAGTCCTTGAAGGTAGTTTTGCAGATATAGATGAATGTAACAGATTTCCTTTTCAAAATGCAGGCTCATGTATCGATCGAGCCAGGAGTTTTATTGTCCAAGTGGGTGGGCAGGTCTAAACTGTGATGTAGAAAATAGATAAATGCACTTCAGGGCCATGCGTAAATGGCATGTGTGATAATGATGTTAACCAGTATTCCTGCAATGTGTCAAAGTGTGTCGAGGCATTCTGGAATGAAGGTAGTGCAATCAGTATTTTGTCTCATGTTCGTGCATTTTATGCAGACATAGATGAATGCAACAGCTGTCCTTGTCAAAATGGAGGCTCCTGTATCGACAAAGTCAACAGCTATACATGTCAATGCCTGTTGGGTAACACACGTGAGTGTTAATTGTGAGCTCGGGTTTCGAGCAGGAAATTTTAGATATTTTTTAGAACGTATCCATATAACTTTTGCATATTTCAAAGCCTTTTTAAAGTGTTTTATTTAAAAGGTAGTTGTGTACCAACTTGCCACCCCAAACGAAGAGTAACACAATTACACGTTTGACTAAAATCGGACATACCATATCGGAGTAATGAGATCCGGAGAAAGAAATAATCATTAATATCACGTTTATCGCCTTTTCTGGTTCTTGAGATTTGTTGATTTTGTTATATCAGGGAAAATCGGACGCGAACTGGCAAAATTAAATGGGTCTAAAATGGCCAGTACAGTCTGCATAATATACGTATGGTAAATTGATATAAACAATTTAGTTCACTGTCAACAGGCTGTGCACTGTACGACATTCCTCTTTATTCTTAGATTGTAAACAAAAGACATTGCCTCATTTCAAATATATAGTTTTAGTTTTGGTTTTGGTTTTGGTCACGTGGTTTCCTATTGTCCTGCCTAACCACTTGAATCATAAGATATCGAACTCATTGTTTCTACCTTTTGTTTAAAACCGAACATTTGTGTCAGTCAGTTTCGGTTTTGGTTTCAGTTTCTTGTAAGTGGTGTGGATCGTAAAATTATTTGATTTGAAGTTACCTACTCTAAGTATACAAAAGAAATGTGTACATTTCGCAGTGCAATATTCACGAGCAGAGAAGTCGAACAAAGCAGTCTACATTTGAAAGCATTGATTTAGTTTGAAAGCATTGACTTGAGACTACGAATTAGCCTAAGTTGATTTCACTGTGAAAATATATAGACCATCGAAATATTTCCACAGACATTACAATAGCCACTTGACAGATTATGACTTCATTGATATAAACACTATTATACACAATTCTATTTATGTGCATGTCGCATGACGGAAGATCAATATCATAGCAAGCTGGTTTAAACTAACTTTTATTCAATTTATTTATTGGAGAATAGAGAGAGAGATAGAAGAGATCGCCAGGAAAGAGGGTATGTGTGTGTGTGTGTGTGTGTGTGTGGGGGGGGGGAGGGGGTAAGGGTAAGGGAGAAAGAGAAACAGAGGGGAGAGAGCATTGGAAGTGGGAAGGGAAGGAGGGGGAGGGGGGGACTCAAGAGTGGAGTGGAATAATAGGGAAGAGTCGATATCGAGTGTGGGGAGGGGGAGGGGAGGAGGTTATATATAGGTGGCGGAGGGAACCTAGGTAAGAGGTACGGGTTGTGCTTTCCGGGAAATAATCTAATTCATAATCAAATCATCTACATCATCATGCATCGTTTATATTTCAGACAAGTAAACAAAACACCCCCCCCCCCCACCCCTCAATATATGCACATGATTTCTACATGTAGGCCTAGGTCTCGTATATATCTCAACGATGTCTATGCATAACTTATCAAACGAATCTCGGAACTCGGGTGTAATTTTATGGTGTTATGGAAGTGTGCCACCTACGGCAAAAGTCGCCCGCGTTGATAGATATCGATAATGAAAATGTTAGCACAATAGGCTATTATATACGTATGGTTATTGGCCATTATACTTTTGATTATATATACCCTCTTGTGTCCTCCCAGCACAATAGTGTTATGATTGCATACCAGTTCATCTCCACATTTTAATCCCTTGATTTTTGGTTTCTGAACAATAGAGAAACCAAAACTATATATTTGAAATGCGGGACTGAACTCAGTCGTTCATCTCAGGACACTCATGAATAAAATGACATTGTGAGACCTTATGGGTTCCTTAGGGAGGGAGGTCAAGGAGTTAAAATGTAACTTACGTTTCCAATCAATGTTTAATAATACACGATAACATAATGATATGGTTGAACAATATGATGGCGAAATTTGACCGACTCGTTCACGAAACTTTAACCAGACTCATTAGTTAATAGCGCAGCAAGCACAAAAATGTGAAAAACGTGTTGCAACTGTGTTTTGGTATTGATCAAAACATTTTAATTATAGGTTAATACATGTGTATCGCTTGTTTGGAGTGAAATTGTACAAAATAATGCACGCGTACTGAGATGCTGATTCGTCTGTCTAATGAACGAGCCCCGAGCATCAAACAGATAAAATGCTTCTGGTATCCTAGACTTCACGCTTCTCTAATGTAGGAAAATAATGGCTGATACTTTTTATTTTTGTAAAAAAAAAATACAATAATGATAATTATTTCTGTTACATTCAGGTAATTGTTGGTATTGCTATATTATTGTAGATTGTGGGAATGCAAGTCATTAGTAACTACTACATATTATGATAATGATAATTATGTAACGATTTATATTTCAGACACGGATGAGTGTGCAAGCAACCCATGCCTAAATAATGGGACCTGCGTTGATGAACATAATCAATATGAGTGCATGTGTGCTCCAGGTTAGGAAGGGAAAAACTGCGACCAACGTGAGTACACCTGGAGTATATTTTACTAGGTTTGACATGTTATATTACCTAGTTGAAGTTACTTTGCGGGTCAAGTTTGTCACACTCCTACGCATTGTATATTATTTTGTAAACATATCCCAGTAGCACTGCTTTAAGCTTTAAGTGTTTCCAGATTAAACGCGTGACATTTTGAAGATATTTCTGTTCATGCATACGATATCATTTGGTCGAGTTATGGGCGCTTGCGTGGCTTTTTGAAAGTTGCACTTCGCTCCTATTCAAGCCAAATGCGTTCGTCGTGTACACACCCCCACACAGACACCACCCCCCCCCCCCCAAATCAAGAAAAAGAACACTGATGTGCTCTGATTACTTAACCATGAACTTTACTTTATTTTACTCCTTCGACTTCCAACTTCAATACTTGCTACCCTTTACTTATCTCTGACTTACCTCATGAACTCTTTCTGTTGACATCTCAATACTTGGTGTGCCCACCATCACTGTCTATCACTGCCTGGATTCGTCGTCGCATGCTCTGAACAACGCATTTGGCTTGAATAGGAGCTAAGTGCAACTTTCAAAATCCGACTTGAAGCCACTCAAGCTCCCATAACTCGACCAAATGATATCGTAGAGCAACAAAAGAGGTATCAAAATGCGCAGGAGAAAGCTGCGCTTTATATACATTAAATAAGTTGTTGGTATACATTGTGTTTACTATGAACACATATCAGGATGGATTACGCAGAACACAAAGATCTAATATTATTATTAGATAACGCTGGTTTATTTATTACTGGAGGTCGCCATCTTGTGCTACTCAGATTATGGGCGCACATCACTATATGATTATGATGATATCAATTCACCTTCCCTCCTTTAAAAGATAGGAAGTTACTATATAACTTGACATCTGATATTTCAGTATCTCAAAAGTCCAATGTGACATCAATTATCCAATTCAGGAAAAAAAATGCTTATCGAGCATAACCAAGCATTTCGGTTGATTAAGTTAACATGTCACAACATGTGAAACTTTAAAAATTATTAAAAACTTTCAACTTCAATTAAATCACAAAATTTTGAAATGATACCAAATTTTGACTGAATAAAGTGATTTAGAAAAAACAATCAGTTCTTGTCTTCACTTTTGTATAATTAAAGTGTGATTATATATCAGACATGTGTACCATAACTTTGAAACAAGTTTTAAAGTTCTTCAGTTCAGAGTTCACAGACTCGTGGTACACAAAATTAATGTTCAAGAGTTCTATGTGCAGTCATACACATCACTGCTGTACTTCGGATTAGGCTTCCGGACTCTTGTACTTCTGCGGATCTCAGGTGGATGGTTGTTCACATCTGGTTGCGCAGCTGGTTGGTTGTTGTTGCCTTCTGGTAATGGTTGTGCAGGTGCTTGCTGATCAACTACTGGTTGGTCGTCTGCGTCGTACCATTCATCTTCCTCCTCTGGTTCAGTCGTTGCCAACAGATGACGTCTGTTTCTTCTGAGGACTTCACCGGATTCAGTTCTCACCTTGTAGGAACGGTTTGGGAGAACTTCCACAACTACTCCTTTGAGTGACCATTGTGGTTTGTTCATGGTTGGTTTCTCCATGTTTTGTAGTCTAACTGTAACTCCTTTTTTCAATGTTTCAAAAGCCACAGCTTTTGCTTTTTTGTCATAGTTAGTCTTTTGTCTCTTTTTCAGCTCGTTTTTTTTTTTTCAACCACATTAGAGCTGGGCGACTGGTTCTCAAGTAACTTTTTAGCTACTGGAAGATTTGATCTGATACGTCTGTTGAACAGTAACTCTGCTGGGGATTTACCATTTTCCAGAGGTGTACTTCTGTATACTTGAAGAGCTTGATAAATATCTTCACGAGTACTAGTTACTTTCATGATCATGTTTTCATAATCTTCACAGCATTTTCTGCTTGTCCATTAGACGATGGAAAGTGAGGACTTGATGTAGTGTGATCGAAGTCCCACTCCTTTGCAAACTCTCTAAATTCTTGACTTGAGAATTGAGGACCATTATCACTTATGACTTGAACAGGTGTTCCATGTCTGGAAAATATAGATTTCACTATATTTATTACAGCTCTGCTTGTAGTACTGTAGTGTGGATATCTCAATATACTGAGAATGATAGTCTACCACTGCTAAGTAGTCTTTTCTGTTTACAGTGAAGAGATCCATTCCAACTTTTTCCCATGGAACTTGTGGTATTTCATGAGGTTTCAGTGGTTCTGCCTGTTGCTTCTTTCTGTTACTCATGCATGTTGAACATGTTTGTAGTATATCATCTATGTCAGAATTCAAACAAGGCCAAAAAATAACTTCTCTAGCACGGCGCTTACATTTTTCCATGCCCAAATGACCCTTGTGAATTTGTTGCAACAGTTCTCTTTGCAGACTTGTAGGTATTACTAATCTATTACCCTTTAAGATCAGATTTTCTACCACTGACAATTCATCTCTGATTTCTACTGGACACTGTTGTCTCTGTACTGGCTATCCTTCCATTATGGCTTTAGTTAGCTTTTGCAGCACAGGATCTATCAAAGTTTCTTTTTTGATTTTCTTAGTTGAGCTTGTGGTTACTGGAAGTGATGTCATGATCATATCAACATAAACATCTATGTCATCTTCCATACTTTCATCAGGATGCGATGATGCATTAATATCTACAGCTCGAGAGAGAGCGTCAGCTGTAAATAACAGTTTACCTGGTGTGTACTCTAACTCAAGATCATATCTTTGCAATCTAATGCGCATCAACTGTAATCTTAGCGGACTTTCAGAAAGTGGCTTCTTAAATATAGCTACCAACGGTTTGTGGTCTGTTTCAGCTTGCACTTTCTGACCATACAGGAACTGATGAAATCTCTCGCATGCGAATGTTAATGCTAAACATTCTTTCTCGATTTGCGCGTATCGCGTTTCAGCACTTGTCATTGCTCGAGATGCATAGGCTATTGGTGCCCATTGCTCATCATTATGTTGTTGGAGTAAGACTGCTCCAAGACCGCCTTTAGATGCATCAGCAGATACTTTGCATTGTTTGTCTGGATTATAGAACTTAAGCACAGGGGCTGAAGAAAGCACTTTCTTCACTTGCTGCCAAGACTTTTCTTGCGCATCACCCCAAATCCACTCATTCTGCTGATCAAGCAGTTCTCTCATAGGTGCTGTCATTGATGACAGTTCTGGCACAAATTTGGCTAAGTAATTTGTCATGCCCAAAAATCTTTGAAGATCAGCTTTCTGCTGAGGGCGCGGCATGTTGGTTATGGCACTAATCTTACTTGGATCTGCCATAATGCCTTGATCAGTGATAAGATCTCCCATGAAGATCAGTTTGGTTACTCCAAACTCACACTTGCTTCTATTTAGCTTCATGTTATTTTTAGAAGCGGTTTCTAGTACTTTGCGCAGGCGAGTATCGTGCTCTTCACGAGTAGCTCCCCATACAATAATGTCATCCATCATTGTATTTACCCCATCTATTGATTCAAACAGTCTATGAATCTTCTGGTGGTAGGCTTCAGGTGCCATATTTAACCCAAATGGTAATCTCAAATATCGGTATCTACCGAAGGGTGTGATAAAGCATGTAAGTTTACTGCTTTCTGCATCGAGCTTTATTTGCCAAAACCCTGATGAGGCATCTAATTTACTGAAATACTTTGCTCCAGCAAATTCAGCCATTATCTCCTCGCGTGATGGAAGCTTGAAATGCTCACGCTTTATAGCCTTATTCAAGTTACGAGGATCGAGACATACCCGAATATCACCATTTTTCTTTTTTACTGTTACTAGGCTACTGACCCAGTCAGTAGATTCTTCTTGCTTAACTATAACACCAATACTCTCCATTCTTTGCAATTCAGCTTTGACTTTGTCACGCAATTTGAATGGAATTTTTCTACAAGCATGTTGTACTGGTGGTACTGAGGGATCTACATGTATTGTATGTGTATCTGGTAAGCATCCAAGCCCTTTAAAGACATGGCTAAATTCTTCCATAACAGTATCTGTCAGTTCATCTTCAACTGAGTCTACCTCCACATTCCAAACTAACTTAATGAGACCCAATGTCTCACACGCCTTTAATCCAAGCACTGGTCTAAATTTGACGCCTTGTCTTGTTTGGTTAGGTATGACTATGAACGATAGTTCTTGTGTTTTGCCTTTGTGTTTTGTTTCTGCTTTATATCTACCAAGAACTGGAATGACTGTACCAGAATATCCCCTAAGTTTCACAAAACTTTTCTGCAGTTTTGGTCTGGGTTTCAGTTTCTTATACACTGAGTGAGGTAATATGTTGACCTGAGCACCGGTGTCTAGTTTCAATGAAACATTGTGCTTGTTTACTGGTAGCTTAACAACCCATTCATCACGTTTCCGTGTTGTGAGCTCATGAGTGATCGCATGAATGTCAACAAAGTATTCTTGATCTGAATCGCTTTCATTTATTTCATCTACTTTGCTTCTGCTTTGTTGAGACTTTTTAGAAAGACAGAAGGTTGCGAAATGCCCTTTTTGCCACATTTGAAGCATTCAATTTTTAGCGCTTTGCACTCATCTTTGTTTTTGTGGTGCTTTCCACATCTTCCACATTTTGAACTTGAACTTTCAGTTTTCTGATGTGGGTTTGTCTTTTGATATGACTGTTGCCTAGCTTGTGGCTGTTGTTGTCTAGATCTAGTAGGTCTTTTATTTCTATTGACCGTGTCAACATGTGATGATGTACCTGATTTGACTAATTCTTTAGCCTGCTTTCGTGATTGCTCTTTTGCTCTGCACTTTTTTAATGCAGTATCCAATGTTAGATCAGCTTCTTGAAGTAAATTTTCTCTCAACTTATTGTCTTTGACCCTAAAACTATCATGTCTCTGATCAGTCCATCCTTGAGCGTATCAAACTCACAGGATTGGCTACGAGTACGGAGCTCTGTCACGTACTGATCAATGTTTTCATTTGCATCTTGATGACGAGAAAAGAACAAGTACCTTTGGTATGTTACGTTCTTCTTGGGTGCACAGTACTGCTCGTACTTCAGCATTACTGGCTCTAGTTTCATTTTGTCATCCTCATTTGTGAATTCAAATGTATTGTATAGGCTCAGAGCCTCATCACCCACTACGTGGAGAAATGTTGATGTTTGTTGTGCATCGGTACTTGCTGTTAAACCTGATGCCACCCTAAACAATTCAAACCTTTGTTTGAATTTTTTCCAATTCTCAGAGAGATTCCCCTCTAAAACCAATGGTTCTGGTTGTGAGAGTGTTATTCGACTAGCTACTACTGCCTGATCGGCCATGGCTGTACTATTTTCACTGTGTACGTATTCACCTAATTTCTAAATCGCTGTCTCGAAGCGAACTTGATTTTAACCCGAAAATCAAGAAAGGCGCCGAAGCGAGCTCCTGAAAACTCAGGAATCTTGGTTTTGACCACCAACCAAGAAAGGCCGTTGTATGTCATGCGTGTGTATTTGACTCGCTCGAAGCGCATCCGGCTTGATCTTAAGCTGAGATCAAGAAAGCCGCGGAGCGCAAATGACTGATGTGTGTAATTGAACGTGTATTTGTTCGCCTAAGGGACGCGCCACCGGCTTGATTTTTAGCTGAAATCAAGAAAGTCGCTCGAAGCGCTCCTGTCAAAATCAGTCACTTGACTTGATTTTTTAATCACAGACAGTCACAGGTTTACTTTTACTAGCCTGCTCAGTTTTATTTTATAAGCTTACAGCTTCTTACTACTTTTTAAGAAGCTTACAACTTCTTGCAAGGCTATTTATTAAGCTTTCTAGCTCAAATTTGATGCTTACTATATACCCTTATTACTACTTGCATGACTTGCGATACGTTGACATGTCGTGCATGCCTTCAAAATTCTGCACCTTTCACTCGTGCGAATTTTACTGGGATTATTTCTCCCACTTACAAGCAGTTAAAACAGCTGTGACTTCTTCTCCAGTCACTTCTGATCACCATATTGTGTTTACTATGAACACATATCAGGATGGATTACGCAGAACACAAAGATCTAATATTATTATTAGATAACGCTGGTTTATTTATTACTGGAGGTCGCCATCTCGTGCTACTCAGATTATGGGCGCACATCACTATATGATTATGATGATATCAATACAGTATATATTTCAGTTTCCGATATATATGACCATATAATCGTTTAGATACTTTCTGGGTTGAGTTTAGGATGTTCTTTGCCTTCCACTTCTACCTCTACCAACGCGTCGTATTTGCACAACACATTTTACTAACAAATATAATGTTGTCCTTACTATTTTCTCTTTGTAGGTGTTTGTCAACATCAATGGCATAAATGGAACGGAAATTGCTACAAATATGTGGACAGATCTAAAACATGGTCTGATGCTGAAATGTACTGCAGCAGTCAGTATGGAGCTCATCTTGTGAGCATTCATTCCAGGGAAGAAAACAGCTTTGTCAAAAGTCTTTTTGGATCGGCTCGGGTAAGCGATGCTGCAAATAGAAGGGAAATAAAAACGGGTATCCCTAAAAATTTGATTTTGAGAATGATTTTTACCAATATCCTGAAAGAAAATAAATCGTGCTGGAACAAACGTACCATAAATGCTCTACTTTTTGAGTAATCCATCATCGGTGAGTAGCATTATAAAATTAACATTATTTAATAGAACCGGTTGTTTTTGTATAGATGAGGTGACATGTGTTTACATTTGATACGCCCTCTATTGGTCTGTGATCAAAACTGTCAGGCAAAAAACACTATAGTTTACATGGAAGAAGTTGATTGATTTTTATTCATTAACTTTGGTTTCAAAGCAAATAATACAAAAAATGGTATCAATCTTGTTTATAAATGCATCAAGCTATATACATAATATCACACAAAACTTCTAAGGTTTTTGAAAGTTGAGTTTTAAAGAGATTTATGTGGTCTGTCATAGACACTTCTGTGTTATTTTGTGACATCATAGGTCACCTCATCTGGTCACCTCATTTGTTTGAAAAAAAAACACATTCTGTTAATGAATGATGTTCAGCCAATGTCAAAAATGCTATAACACGTACCTATTTGAGACAAAAGAATATATTTCTTGGTCCAAAGCATAGCAAGAACAGTAAATGTGAGTATTGTAGGATTACATGACATTGTGGGGCAAAACCTCTAAAAATACCACGTAAAACAGTTTTAAATTTGACATAACCTTTGACCTCGGGTGACCTTTACGGTTTTATACTGCCTAAGTGTCAGTGATCATTTTCCAAAGTTACAGCCTGGTCAGAGCAACTTCAAATTTGTCCTGATCTTTGACCTTTAATTAAAGCATATACTTAACAGATTTATTTAAGTGGAATCTTTAATTATATTTACATATGCAAGATTGCTTAAAACTACGCTAAAGTTGTAGTTCTGTATGTGAAATAGTTAATTTCCCGATATCGTATTTAAAGTGCATTTCATAATGGTCTATCTTGGGGGCGAGTTCGCGAACAGTGACGTGACTTTAGACGTATCGGATACTGGTCTATCTCGAGATAGATCAGTATGTGATGCACTTTAAATACTATATCTGGAAGTTAACTATTTCACATACAGAACTACAACTTAAGTGTAGTTTAAAGCAATGTTGCATATGTAAATATAATTCAAGATTCCAAAGATAAATCTGTTAAGTATATGCTTTAATTTAAAACCAATTTCATGAAAATCCATAGTCTAATTAAATTATAGAAAGGTAAACTTAATACGAAGATTTTCAATTGCGATTTTCTAGAAATACGTATTTTTTCGAGATCGGTATGTGAAATACGTATTTTGTAAAACATTTTATAACTAATTATCTAGGAAAAATTGAGGTCTGTAACTTGTTGAATTAGAAGAGCTCCATAAAAAGAACTACAATACCAATTTTCTCAGAAAAGTCAAAAAATCAAGATAGAGCAATCTTCCGACACACCCCAATAAATATTTAGCGTGCGGTTTATGCAGACCCCTTAACGAGCAGTAATGGAATTTTGTGAAAAAAATATACAATACTTAAAGGGGCATTACCGCACCCTCATCCCCCCACTTTTCTCCACAAACAAGTTGAGATTTTTATATCGCTGGACACCTCTGGCTACATAATGTTTATGTACAAAATATCTCTTGCAGATTAATTCGTTTAGCAAAGATATCGTGAAATTTGAATTTCGTTTGGTGCACCAGAACGAAATTACAACGCATTGTCTATGGAGCAGGTAATACACATAATCATGCATAACGCAACATCAACTGAAATTTTGGGAATAGGGTTTTTTCGCGGATATGTACTTAATCATGTCATAAAAAGAGGATGCTAGGATCACGAAAGCCTCCTTTAACCCTAACCCGCCTGAATACTACAAAATACTACTTGATATATGCGCTGTTCGTGCATGCATCCCACGTGGTGTGATGACGCAATCGCCCTAAGTGATATGTAGGCACGGTTTCGCTGGCCAGCGAAGCCCAAGACCCGTGGCAAAGTGTCGCCGACCGAGTGCTTGGCATGCGAGGGGTCTCGGGTTCGAATCCCACCCAGAGCAAACAACTTCTTTCCTTCTTTTCACTCTTTATTCTTTCCTTCTTTCCCTTCCCGTCGCCAAAAAGCCCTTAGGGCGTTAGGGTTAATGTCAAGTCTGTATGTGTGCTTTCTTGTTTGCAGCCATGGATCGGATTGCATGACCGGGACAATGCACGTAGCTACAGGTGGAGTGATGACACCCAGATGAACTACACTAACTGGGCATCTGGTCAACCAAATAATTGGTATAATCAAAATTGTGTCTATTTCGGTGATAATACAAACTGGAACGACTAAGATTGTTCTAGTATCGAGAGATCTGTTTGCAAAAACTAATATCCATGTAACTTAAATCCAATTTAAAATTGCTATATCACATAAAAACCAAGCCCTTTCTTAATTTTATTTAGACAGCTGTTTTTGAGACATATCACGTATATGAAGAGTTGAATTGCAAAACTGCTTACATCCATTTTTGACTTTTTGAGAAAAACACGTTTTTTTAACTGTGCAAAAATTACTCGTTCGATTTGATTCATTTTGGTTTTGAACAAAGTGTTGACGGAAAGAAACTAAAAGAATAAGTTTGGTACACATTTTTAGCTTTCGCATTAATTTTATTATTACTTTTATATCACGCATGTTATGGATGTAAGCAGTTTTGCAATGAAACTCATTTACCCTATTTCTAAAAATCATCTTTAAAATCCGAGTTGAACCCATCTGTTGGTATGGTATTATGTATCTTGATTAATGCTTTCAAAATCAAAAAGAAAAATTTAAATATCTCATTTACTTTTTTAATTATGATTTTTTAATTAAATTCGCCAAAATGTCATTTTCGGCCATTTGTTGAGTATTTCCGAAGTAACATTTTTTGTTAATTTAAATTAAATTTTTCAAACATGGTGACTCAAAAACAGCTAATTTTGGTTTTGAAAGTTAAAGTTTATTGAATGCTACCGTAAAACATCAAAAAAGTAAAACAACATTATTTTTCGGAGATTTTATAGCCGTTATAAGTCTGAGTCGGCACTATAACTGAACATCAAAACTCAATTTTGAAAAAATGGTCCCTGAGCAGTTTTGCAATTCAACTCTTCATATGGGACACAGCATGATTCGGTTCTTTCACTGGTAATTAAATAAGTTTCGACTGATAATTGTCATACTTTTGAATACGCTTCTTTTTAGACAAAAAAAATCGAAATCAGTCCACCCGTTAATTAGCTATTGAGAATGGGTCCCAAACCGTCCCACGGAGCCCCGTCTTTTACACAATGGGAGTGTGTGTTTTTGTTTTTGATTACTTTACCTAGGCTACCACCAATCCCAGAATAATTAATGCTGACATTTAACCATACTGGCGTATTTGGCCAACTTCCTGACATTTATTTGAAAATAAATTGCTACTTGGAATGTTTGAGGCAATTATTAGATTATCCAGCTTTTATCATTTATAAACATAATGGAACAAAAGCTTGTACATATTGGGGCAGTGCAATAATTATGAGCCCTGGGGGAGGGTAAAATTGGAAGGGCAAGAAATTGTTGGCGAGCCGAAAGGGTGGGGGTAAGCAATAAGCAATTTTTGGCAAGCCGGGGGGGCAAGTGATTACAAAAGATACAAGATGAAAAAATATAGATAAAAAAGCGAATGCAAACATTATGAAAACTAAATTGAGTAAGCAGACTTGAACATGGGAGTTTTAAGTCGCAATTTGAATTGTTAAATCGTCAACGATTCTCTGACAGTGATTGGGAGTCTATTGCAGATCTTAGGTACCAACACAGGAAAGACCTGACCTGCCATAGGCTGTAGAGGTAGACTCTAAGGCTCTGTCTTGGTGATCTCAATGACCGCGAATCTTAAAAGCAAAGAAAAATATTTTTTTACTCCACCGAGAAAAAAAACCTCACTGAGCCAAAAAAACTCCACCGAAAAAAAAACTCTACCGAGATAAAATAAAACATTCAGAAAGATAAAACAAAAGATCATCGACAATAAAAAACAACAACACTCATATGGAAAAAATTATCGAGAATTAAAAATAAAAAGTAATTGAGAAGTAATAAAAAAACCGCATCGAGAAGTAGACTCCTCCGAAGTCAGTTTATTCGAGTTGAGTCAAGTTTGGCCTCCTTCACAGTTTGTATATTGGAAGGAGCGACTAGAGACTGTGACCAAGGCATTGATGGAGGTTTATTTATTATTATTATTCGTATTTATGTAGTCATATTATTAAATTAATTAATTCATCCATTCATTCATTCATTCATTCATTCATTCATTCATGTATTTATTTATGTATTTAATTATTTATTTATTTATTTATTTATTTATTTATTTATTTATTTATTTATTTATTTATTTGTTTGTTTATTTATTTATTTATTTATTTATTTATTTATTTATTTATTTATTTATTTATTTATTTATTTATTTATTTATTTATTTATTTATTTATTTATTTATTTATTTATTTATTTATTTATTAATTAAATATTTACTTATTACCTTCCCTACCCCATTGTCCGAAAGGTCCGTTAGTCCGAAAATTCGATAACTAATAAACCCTACTCCTTAGCCCGGTCCTAATCCTAACCATAAGTTCCAACCTAACCCTAACCTATAACCTAAGCCTAAGCTATAGTCCTAAACCTAAATTTTTCGGGGGTGCATATCCGCATGTGTGAAAGTGATGGGGGGGGGGGCTAAACACATTTTGCACAAAATTGTCGTCAAAATTGGAAATTTTGTAATTGGTGGGTTTCGCTTAAAACAAGTGTGTGGGAGTGTGTGTTTATGGGGGACTCGGGTCAAGAAAAATATTTCCCTTTGCCTATCCCCCCCCACCCTCCCCACTCCTCGTAGTACCGCCAATGAACATAGAACCTAATTTTAACTCTAATTTTAACGTAAATTGACCAAACCATAACTTTAACCCTTTTCGGAATAACGACCCTCTCGGACTAGGCTAGCTGTCCCCGACCCCCTCAACCCTAACTTACTCACTCGCTCACATTCCAATAAGTAACAAAAAATGGACAAAAAAAACAAATTCAGAATGTATTTTTAAGCACCTTTTCGTGTCCCTCCGTATGCTAAATCGGTAATCTATACACACCTCGACGTACAACTTGAGTATTAAGCACGTGCATACATGTACATGATCTAATCATCCCGGCTGGAAGATGCTGTGGGAAGATGGGAATTATACATCACGTTCACGCGTTATATGGCAGTTTGATGTACGTGATGCATGGTTTATCCGGCCAGTCTTTCAAGTAGATCGTCATACGCATTATTGTCGTGGCATTATATATTGTAATTGTATACGTCAACTTGGATGAATTTGGTTCAAACGGCTTATAAAGTTTGATTTTACATGGAAGGGGAACTGATTTAATTAATTATGAGCATCAAAAATGAGGGGTGGATTTAGCCAAGCCGAAAGGGGGAACAAATAATATCCATAAAATAATAAGTAAGTAAATAAACAAGTAAATAAAATGGGAGTCACGAGCCTTTCAATTAATATTAGTCTGCAAAACCTCAGAGGAAATACTTCACCTAAAGCCCATTGACTTCACGTGCAAAAGTTTCAAGCCTGGTAGCGCCCTCCAAACTAAGGTCATTTTTGCACTTAAGAGTACAAAATGAGGGTGTTACCTACATGTAAGCACTCACCAAATTTATAATAATATGTATATAACATGTTTATTAGTATGATATTACTAATATTATATTATATCATATTACATAATATGATACTAGTACGGTACTAATATGGTTCAACTACGGTACGGTACTAGTATGGTTCTACTATGGTACTAGTATTATACTATTAGATATTTCCCTGTTCCACTGTTCCACTTGGGGCAGTTCTCATTCTAATATCTTTATATAGGTTGGTACTGGTATTATGGTATTACTATATTATACTATTACATTTTCCCTGTTCCACTGTTCCACTTGGGGCAGTTCTCATTCTAATATCTTTATATACGTTGGTACTGGTATTATGGTATTACTATATTATACTATTACATTTTTCCCTGTTCCACTGTTCCACTTGGGGCAGTTCTCACTCTAATATCTTTATATAGGTTGGTACTGGTATTATGGTATTACTATATTATACTATTACATTTTCCCTGTTCCACTGTTCCACTTGGGGCAGTTTTCATTCTAATATCTTTATATACGTTGGTACTGGTATTATGGTATTACTATATTATACTATTACATTTTTCCCTGTTCCACTGTTCCACCTGGGGCACTTCTCAATCTATTATCTTTATACAGGTTGGTACTGGTATTACTATAATGTACTATTACATTTTTCCCTGTTCCACTGTTCCACTTGGGCCACTTCTCACTCTGATATCTTTATATACGTTGGTACTGGTATTACTATATTATACTATTACATTTTTCCCTGTTCCACTGTTCCACCTGGGGCACTTCTCACTCTATTATCTTTATACAGGTTGGCACTGGTATTACTATAATGTACTATTACATTTTTCCCTGTTCCACTTGGGCCACTTCTCACTCTGATATCTTTATATACGTTGGTACTGGTATTACTATATTATACTATTAGATTTTTCCCTGTTCCACTGTTCCACTTGAGGCATTTCTCACTCTAATATCTTTATAAAGGTTGGTACTGGTATTACTATATTATACTATTACATTTTTCCCTGTTCCACTGTTCCACTTGGGACTGTTCTCACTTTGATATCTTTATATACGTGAGTACTGGTATTACTATATTATACTATTAGATTTTTCCCTGTTCCACTGTTCCACTTGGGGCACTTCTCACTCTAATATGTTTATATAGGTTGGTACTGGTATTACTATATTATACTATTAATTTTTTTTCTCTTTCCACTGTTACTCTTGGGGTTGTTCTCACTCTAATATCTTTATATACATTGGTACTGGTATTACTATATAATACTATTTTATTTTTCCCTGTTCCACTGTTCCACTTGGGGCACTTCTCTCTCTAATATCTTTATAAAGGTTGGTACTTGTACTACTTTGTTATACTATTAAATTTTTCCCTGTTCCGCAGTTCCACTTGGGGCACTTCTCACTCTAATATCTTTATAAAGGTTGGTACTTGTACTACTATGTTATACTATTAAATTTTTCCCTGTTCCGCAGTTCCACTTGGGGCACTTCTCACTCTAATATCTTTATATAATTTGGTACTGTTATTATGGTATTACTATATTATACTATTAATTTTTTTCCTTGTTCCACTGTTCCACTTGGGGCACTACTCACTCTAATATCTTTATATATGTTGGTACTGGTGTTACTATATTAGTACTATGTTATACTATTAACCTTTCCCTGTTCCGCTGTTCCACTTGGGCCACTTCTCACTCTAATATCTTTATATAGGTTGGTACTGGTACTACTATGTTATACTATTAAGATTTTCCCTGTTCCACAGTTCCACTTGGGGCAATTCTCACTCTTTTATCTTTATATACGGGTACTACTATATTATACTATTACATTTTTCTCTGTTCCACTGTTCCACTTGGGACACTCTCACTCTAATATCTTTATATAGGTTGGTACTGGTACTACTATGTTATACTATTAAATTTGTCCCTGTTCCACTGTTCCACTTGGGGCACTTCTTTATACAGGTTGGTACTGGTATTACTATAATGTACTATTACATTTTTCCCTGTTCCACTGTTCCACTTGGGGCGCTTCTCACTCTAATATCTTTATATAGGTAGGTACTGGTACTACTATGTTATACTATTACATTTTTCCTATTCCGCTGTTCCACTTGGGGCACATCTCACTCTAATATCATTATATACGTTAGTACTGGTATTACTATATTATACTATTACATTTTTCCCTGTTCCACTGTTCCACTTGGGCCACTTCTCACTCTAATATCTTTATATACGTTGGTACTGGTATTACTATATTATACTATTACATTTTTCCCTGTTCCACTGTTCCACCTGTGGCACTTCTCACTCTAATATATTTATATAGGTTGGTACTGGTATTATGGTATTACTATAGTATACTATTAATTTTTCCCTGTTCCACTGTTCCACTTGGGCCACTTCTCACTCTAATAACTTTATATACGTTGGTACTGGTATTACTCTATTATACTATTACATTTTTCCCAGTTCCACTGTTCCACTTGGGGCACTTCTCACTCTAATATCTTTATATAGGTTGGTACTGGTACTACTATGTTATACTATTACATTTTTCCCTGTTCCACTGTTCCACTTGTGGCACTTCTCACTCTAATATATTTATATAGGTTGGTACTGGTATTATGGTATTACTATAGTATACTATTAATTTTTCCCTGTTCCACTGTTCCACTTGGGCCACTTGTTCTCACTCTAATAACTTTATATACGTTGGTACTGGTATTACTCTATTATACTATTACATTTTTCCCAGTTCCACTGTTCCACTTGGGGCACTTCTCACTCTAATATCTTTATATAGGTTGGTACTGGTACTACTATGTTATACTATTAAATTTTTCTCTGTTCCACTCTTCCACTTGGGGCACTTCTCACTCTATTTTCTTTATATACGTTGGTACTGGTATTACTATATTATACTATTAATTTTTTCCCTGTTCCACTATTCCACTTGGGGCGCTTCTCACTCTAATATCTTTATATAGGTAGGTACTGGTACTACTATGTTATACTATTAATTTTTTCCTATTCCGCTGTTCCACTTGGGGCACATCTCACTCTAATATCATTATATACGTTAGTACTGGTATTACTATATTACACTATAATATTTTTCCCAGTTCCACTGTTCCACTTGGGCCATTCCTCACTCTAATATCTTTATAATTCTATATTATACAATTACATTTTCCCTGTTCCACTGTTCCACTTGGGCCACTTCTCACTCTAATATCTTTATATAGGTTGGTACTGGTATTACTATATTATACTATTACATTTTTCCCTGTTCCATTGTTCCACTTGGGGCACTTCTCACTCTAATATCTTTATATAGGTTGGTACTGGTATTACTATATTATACTATTTTTTTTTTCCCTGTTCCACTGTTCCACTTGGGGCGCTTCTCACTTTAATATCTTTATACAGGTTGGTACTGGTATTACTATATTATACTATTACATTTTTCCCTGTTCCACTGTTCCACTTGGGGCACTTCTCACTCTAATATCTTTATATACGTTGGTACTGGTATTATGGTATTACTATATAATGCTATCTTTATATACGTTGGTACTGGTATTTTGGTATTACTATATTATACTATTACATTTTTCCCTGTTCCACTGTTCCACTTGGGGCACTTCTCACTCTATTATCTTTATATACGTTGGTACTGGTATTACTATATTATACTATTACATTTTTCTCTGTTCCACTGTTCCACTTGTGGCAGTTCTCACTCTAATATCTTTATATAGGTTGGTACTGGTATTACTATATTATACTATTAATTTTTTCCCTGTTCCACTATTCCACTTGGGCCACTTCTCACTCTAATATCTTTATATACGTTGGTACTGGTATTACTATATTATACTATTACATTTTTCCCTGTTCCACTGTTCCACTTGGGCCACTTCTCACTCTAATATCTTTATATACGTTGGTACTGGTACTACTATATTATACTATTACATTTTTCCCTGTTCCACTGTTCCACTTGGGCCACTTCTCACTCTAATATCTTTATATACGTTGGTACTGGTATTACTATATTATACTATTACATTTTTCCCTGTTCCACTGTTCCACTTGGGCCACTTCTCACTCTAATATCTTTATATACGTTGGTACTGGTATTACTATATTATACAATTACATTTTTCTCTGTTCCACTGTTCCACTTGTGGCAGTTCTCACTCTAATATCTTTGTATAGGTTGGTACTGGTATTACTATATTATACTATTAATTTTTCCCTGTTCCACTGTTCCACTTGGGGCACTTCTCACTCTAATATCTTTATATAGGTAGGTACTGGTACTACTATGTTATACTATTAATTTTTTCCTATTCCGCTGTTCCACTTGGGGCACATCTCACTCTAATATCATTATATACGTTAGTACTGATATTACTATACTATACTATTATATTTTCCCCAGTTCCACTGTTCACTTGGGCCACTTCTCACTCTAATATCTTTATATACGTTGGTACTGGTATTACTATATTATACTATTACATTTTTCTCTGTTCCATTGTTCCACTTGGGGCACTTCTCACTCTAATATCTTTATATAGGTTGGTACTGGTAATACTATATTATACTATTAATTTTTTCCCTGTTCCACTGTTACACTTGGGGCGCTTTTCACTTTAATATGTTTATATAGGTTGGTACTGGTACTACTATGTTATACTATTAATTTTTTCCTGTTCCGCTGTTCCACTTGGGGCACTTCTCACTCTAATATCTTTATATAGGTTGGTACTGGTATTACTATATTATACTATTACATTTTTCCCTGTTCCACTGTTCCACTTGGGCCACTTCTCACTCTAATATCTTTATATACGTTGGTACTGGTATTACTATATTATACTATTACATTTTTCCCTGTTCCACTGTTCCACTTGTGGCACTTCTCACTCTAATATATGTATATACGTTGGTACTGGTACTACTATATTATACTATTACATTTTTCCCTGTTCCACTGTTCCACTTGGGCCACTTCTCACTCTAATATCTTTATATACGTTGGTACTGGTACTACTATATTATACTATTACATTTTTCCCTGTTCCACTGTTCCACTTGGGCCACTTCTCACTCTAATATCTTTATATACGTTGGTACTGGTATTACTATATTATACTATTACATTTTTCCCTGTTCCACTGTTCCACTTGGGCCACTTCTCACTCTAATATCTTTATATACGTTGGTACTGGTATTACTATATTATACAATTACATTTTTCTCTGTTCCACTGTTCCACTTGTGGCAGTTCTCACTCTAATATCTTTGTATAGGTTGGTACTGGTATTACTATATTATACTATTAATTTTTTCCCTGTTCCACTGTTCCACTTGGGGCGCTTCTCACTCTAATATCTTTATATAGGTAGGTACTGGTACTACTATGTTATACTATTACATTTTTCCTATTCCGCTGTTCCACTTGGGGCACATCTCACTCTAATATCATTATATACGTTAATACTGGTATTACTATATTATACTATTATATTTTTCCGAGTTTCACTGTTCACTTAGGCCATTTCTCACTCTAATATCTTTATATACGTTGGTACTGGTATTACTATATTATACTATTACATTTTTCCCTGTTCCATTGTTCCACTTGGGGAACTTCTCACTCTAATATCTTTATATAGGTTGGTACTGGTAATACTATATTATACTATTAATTTTTTCCCTGTTCCACTGTTACACTTGGGGCGCTTTTCACTTTAATATCTTTATATAGGTTGGTACTGGTACTACTATGTTATACTATTAATTTTTTCCTGTTCCGCTGTTCCACTTGGGGCACTTCTCACTCTAATATCTTTATATAGGTTGGTACTGGTATTACTATATTATACTATTACATTTTTCCCTGTTCCACTGTTCCACTTGGGCCACTTCTCACTCTAATATCTTTATATACGTTGGTACTGGTATTACTATATTATACTATTACATTTTTCCCTGTTCCATTGTTCCACTTGGGGCACTTCTCACTCTAATATCTTTATATAGGTTGGTACTGGTATTACTATATTATACTATTATTTTTTCCCTGTTCCACTGTTCCACTTGGGGCGCTTCTCACTTTAATATCTTTATACAGGTTGGTACTGGTATTACTATATTATACTATTACATTTTTCCCTGTTCCACTGTTCCACTTGGGGCACTTCTCACTCTAATATCTTTATATACGTTGGTACTGGTATTATGGTATTACTATATAATGCTATCTTTATATACGTTGGTACTGGTATTTTGGTATTACTATATTATACTATTACATTTTTCCCTGTTCCACTGTTCCACTTGGGGCACTTCTCACTCTATTATCTTTATATACGTTGGTACTGGTATTACTATATTATACTATTACATTTTTCTCTGTTCCACTGTTCCACTTGTGGCAGTTCTCACTCTAATATCTTTATATAGGTTGGTACTGGTATTACTATATTATACTATTAATTTTTTCCCTGTTCCACTATTCCACTTGGGGCGCTTCTCACTCTAATATCTTTATATAGGTTGGTACCGGTATTCATATATTATATTATTAATTTTTTCCCTGTTCCACTGTTCCACTTGGGGCGCTTCTCACTCTAATATCTTTATATAGGTTGGTACTGGTATTACTATAATTATACTATTACATTTTTTCCTGTTCCACTGTTCCACTTGGGGCACTTCTCACTCTAATATCTTTATATACGTTGGTACTGGTATTATGGTATTACTATATTATACTATTAGATTTTTCCCTGTTCCGCTGTTCCACTTGGGGCCACTTCTCACTCTAATATCGTTATATACTTTGGTACTGGTATTACTATATTATACTATTACATTTTCCCTGTTCCACTTGTGGCACTTCTCACTCTAATACATTTATATAGGTTGGTACTGGTATTATGTATTACTATAGTATACTATCCACTTGAGACGCTTCTTACTCTAATATCTTTATATAGGTAGGTACTGGTACTGCTATGTTATACTATTAATTTTTTCCCTGTTCCGCTGTTCCACTTGGGCCACTTCTCACTCTAATATCTTTATATACGTTGGTACTGATATTACTATATTATACTATAACATTTTCTCTGTTCCACTGTTCCACTTGTGGCAGTTCTCACTCTAATATCCTTATATAGGTTGGTACTGGTATTACTATATTATACTATTAATTTTTTCTGTGTTCCACTATTCCACTTGGGGCGCTTCTCACTCTAATATCTTTATATAGGTTGGTACTGGTACTACTATGTTATACTATTAATTTTTTTTTCCTGTTCCGCTGTTCCACTTGGGGCACTTCTCACTCCAATATCTTTATATAGGTTGGTACTGGTATTACTATATTATACTATTACATTTTCCCTGTTCCACTGTTCCACTTGGGGCACTTCTCACTGTAATATCTTTATATACGTTGGTACTGGTACTACTATGTTATACTATTAATTTTTTCCTTGTTCCACTGTTCCATTTGGGGCGCTTCTCACTCTAATATCTTTATATAGGTTGGTACTGGTATTACTATATTATACTATTACATTTTTCCCTGTTCCACTGTTCCACTTAGGCCACTTCTCCCTCTAATATCTTTATATACGTTGGTACTGGTATTATGGTATTACTATATTATGCTATTAGATTTTTCCCTGTTCCACTGTTCCACTTGGGGCACTTCTCACTAATATCTTTATATACGTTTGTACTGGTATTACTATATTATACTATTACATTTTTCCCTGTTCCACTTAGGGCACTTCTCACTCTAATATCTTTATATACGTTGGTACTGGTATTATGGTATTACTAATATGCTATTAGATTTTTCCCTGTTCCACTGTTCCACTAGAGCACTTCTCACACTAATATCTTTATATACGTTGGTACTGGTATTATGGTATTACTATATTATACTATTACATTTTGCCCTGTTCCGCTGTTCCACTTGGGCCACTTCTCACTCTAATATCTTTATATACGTTGGTACTGGTATTACTATATTATACTATTACATTTTCCCCTGTTCCACTTAGGGCACTTCTCACTCTAATATCTGTATATACGTTGGTACTGGTATTATGGTATTACTAATATGCTATTAGATTTTTCCCTGTTCCACTGTTCCACTTGGGCCACTTCTCACTCTAATATCGTTATATACTTTGGTACTGGTATTATGGTATTATACTATTACATTTTCCCCTGTTCCACTTAGGGCACTTCGCACGCTAATATCTTTATATACGTTGGTACTGGTATTATGGTATTACTATATTATGCTATTAGATTTTTCCCTGTTCCACTTAGGGCACTTCTCACTCTAATATCTTTATATACGTTGGTACTGGTATTATGGTATTACTAATATGCTATTAGATTTTTTCCTGTTCCACTGTTCCACTAGAGCACTTCTCACACTAATATCTTTATATACGTTGGTACTGGTATTATGGTATTACTATATTATACTATTACATTTTGCCCTGTTCCGCTGTTCCACTTGGGCCACTTCTCACTCTAATATCTTTATATAGGTTGGTACTGGTATTACTATATTATACTATTACATTTTTCCCTGTTCCACTTGAGGCACTTCTCACTCTAATATATTTATATAGGTTGGTACTGGTATTATGTATTACTATAGTATACTATCCACTTGAGACGCTTCTCACTCTAATATCTTTATATAGGTAGGTACTGGTACTACTATGTTATACTATTAATTTTTTCCCTATTCCGCTGTTCCACTTGGGCCACTTCTCACTCTAATATCTTTATATACGTTGGTACTGGTATTACTATATTATACTATAACATTTTTCTCTGTCCCACTGTTCCACTTGTGGCAGTTCTCACTCTAATATCCTTATATAGGTTGGTACTGGTATTACTATATTATACTATTAATTTTTTCCCTGTTCCACTATTCCACTTGGGGCGCTTCTCACTCTAATATCTTTATATAGGTAGGTACTGGTACTACTATGTTATACTATTAATTTTTTTCCTGATCCGCTGTTCCACTTGGGGCACTTCTCACTCTAATATCTTTATATAGGTTGGTACTGGTATTACTATATTATACTATTACATTTTTCCCTGTTCCACTGTTCCACTTGGGCCACTCCTCACTCTAATATCTTTATATACGTTGGTACTGGTATTACTATATTATACTATTACATTTTTCCCTGTTCCACTGTTCCACTTGGGGCACTTCTCACTCTAATATCTTTATATACGTTGGTACTGGTATTACTATATTATACTATTAATTTTTTCCCTGTTCCACTATTCCACTTGGGGCGCTTCTCACTCTAATATCTTTATTTAGGTTGGTACTGGTATTATGGTATTACTATATTATGCTATTAGATTTTTCCCTGTTCCACTGTTCCACTTAGGGCACTTCTCACTCTAATATCTTTATATACGTTGGTACTGGTATTATGGTATTACTATATTATGCTATTAGATTTTTCCCTGTTCCACTGTTCCACTTAGGGCACTTCTCACTCTAATATCTTTATATACGTTGGTACTGGTATTATGGTATTACTATATTATGCTATTAGATTTTCCCTGTTCCACTGTTCCACTTGGGGCACTTCTCACTCTAATATCTTTATATACGTTGGTACTGGTATTATGGTATTAATATATTATACTATTACATTTTTCCCTGTTCCACTGTTCCACTTGTGGCACTTCTCACTCTAATATCTTTATTTAGGTTGGTACTGGTATTATGGTATTACTATAGTATACTATTAATTTTTTCCCTGTTCCACTGTTCCACTTGGGCCACTTCTCACTCTAATAACTTTATATACGTTGGTACTGGTATTACCATATTATACTTTTTCATTTTTCCCTGTTCCACTGTTCCACTTGGGGCACTTCTCACTCTAATATCTTTATATAGGTTGGTACTGGTATTACTATATTATACTATTAATTTTTTCCCTGTTCCACTGTTCCATTTGGGACACTTCTCACTCTAATATCTTTATATAGGTAGGTACTGGTACTACTATGTTATACTATTAATTTTTTCCCTGTTCCGCTGTTCCACTTGGGGCACATCTCACTCTAATATCTTTATATAGGTTGGTACTGGTATTACTATATTATACTATTAAATTTTTCCCTGCTCCACTGTTCCACTTGGGGCATTTCTCACTCTAATATCTTTATATAGATTAGTACTGGTATTATGGTATTACTGTATTATACTATTAATTTTTCCCCTGTTCCACTGTTCCACTTGGGGCAGTTCTCACTCTAATATCTTTATATACGTTGGTACTGGTATTACTATATTATACTAAACTCCTCAACAAAAGTTTGGAAAGTTTTTTCAAGCATCTGTATCTCAAATTATTTGTGACATATCCACATCGTGTTGCATATCAATGGATAGCTATAATACTCTCCTTTACATTGACACCCCATTTGAAACAATAACATTTTTCACGGCTGAGTACACGCCTTGTGAATGTAGTGGGGTCTCAAACAGGATTTGCCAAATTGACCATTATTCTGTGCTCAAACAACGCTAGTCATTAACCTCCATAGCGGGTGGAAAAATCACAGGCAGCCACAATAGTCAGGCACCTTCATGTTGCTCACCGAACTGGTTACACGTTAATATGGCATGGCATTCCATTCTTCAACAAGGATTCGACGCAGGTCATTCAATGTGGTTGCATATGGGCACGATCAAGCTGGTCCCACAAGTGTTCAATCGGGTTGAGGTCTGGCCCCCGGGTCTGGCCTGATGGCAGGTCATTTTGGCTCTACTCCCGGATTCTGTAGGTAGTCGTTGACTACCGTGGCTCTGTGGGGCGAGCGGTGTCATCTTGGAGGATTGCATTAGGTCCCAGATTGTGAAGATATGGAATTGCAGCTTGCTGCACAGAATAATGCCCAATTTGGCAAATTCTGTTTGAAACCCCACTACATTCACAAGGCGTGTACTCAGCCGTGAAAAATGTTATTGTTTCCAATGGGGTGTCATTGTAAAGGGGAGTATTGTACCTATCCATTGATATGCAACACGATATGAATATGTCACAAATAATTTGAGATATAGATGCCTTCAAAAAACTTTCCAAACTTTTGTTGAGGAGTTTATTACATTTTTCCCTGTTCCACTGTTCCACTTGGGCCACTTCTCACTCTAATATCATTATATAGGTTGGTACTGGTATTACTATATTATACTATAACATTTTTCTCTGTTCCACTGTTCCACTTGTGGCAGTTCTCACTCTAATATCCTTATATAGGTTGGTACTGGTATTACTATATTATACTATTAATTTTTTCCCTGTTCCACTATTCCACTTAGGGCGCTTCTCACTCTAATATCTTTATATAGGTTGGTACTAGTACTATTATGTTATACTATTAATTTTTTTCCTGTTCCGCTGTTCCACTTGGGGCACTTCTCACTTTAATATCTTTATATAGGTTGGTACTGGTATTACTATATTATACTATTACATGTTTCCCTGTTCCACTGTTCCACTTGTGGCAGTTCTCACTCTAATATCCTTATATAGGTTGGTACTGGTATTACTATATTATACTATAAATTTTTTCCCTGTTCCACTATTCCACTTGGGACGCTTCTCACTCTAATATCTTTATATAGGTTGGTACTGGTACTACTATGTTATACTATTAATTTTTTTCCTGTTCCGCTGTTCCACTTGAGGCACTTCTCACTCTAATATCTTTATATACGTTGGTACTGGTATTATGGTATTACTATATTATACTATAACATTTTTCTCTGTTCCACTGTTCCACTTGTGGCAGTTCTCACTCTAATATCCTTATATAGGTTGGTACTGGTATTACTATATTATACTATTAATTTTTTTCCCTGTTCCACTATTCCACTTGGGGCGCTTCTCACTCTAATATCTTTATATACGTTGGTACTGGTACTACTATGTTATACTATTAATTTTTTTCCTGTTCCGCTGTTCCACTTGAGGCACTTCTCACTCTAATATCTTTATATACGTTGGTACTGGTATTATGGTATTACTATATTATACTATAACATTTTTCCCTGGTCCACTGTTCCACTTGGGGCACTTCTCACTCTAATATCCTTATATAGGTTGGTACTGGTATTACTATATTATACTATTAATTTTTTTCCCTGTTCCGCTGTTCCACTTGAGGCACTTCTCACTCTAATATCCTTATATACGTTGGTACTGGTATTACTATATTATACTATTACATTTTTCCCTGTTCCACTGTTCCACTTGGGGCACTTCTCACTCTAATATCTTTATATAGGTTGGTACTGGTATTACTATATTATACTATTACATTTTTCCCTGTTCCACTGTTCCACTTGGGCCACTTCTCACTCTAATATCATTATATAGGTTGGTACTGGTATTATGATATTACTATATTATGCTATTAGATTATTCCCTGTTCCACTGTTCCACTTGGGGCACTTCTCACTCTAATATCTTTATATATACGTTGGTACTGGTATTATGGTATTAATATATTATACTATTACATTTTTCCATGTTCCACTGTTCCACTTGGGCCACTTCGCACTCTAATATCTTTATATACGTTGGTACTGGTATTACTATATTATACTATTAATTTTTTCCCTGTTCCACTGTTCCACTTGGGGCGCTTCTCACTCTAATATCTTTATATAGGTTGGTACTGGTACTCCTATGTTATACTATTATTTTTTTACCTGTTCCGCTCTTCCACTTGGGGCA